>NC_056526.1:3521174-3619778 GCF_019175285.1 Sceloporus undulatus | reverse complement strand
AAGTCCTCCATTTGCTGAGTCATGCCAGGTGGGCCTCCCCATTCGCTAGGGTTAGGGGCACAGACCCCCCCCCGAAAGTGGAGAACCACAAATAAAAAAAACACTGGTTTTCATAGAATCCTAGAGTTGGAAGAGACCCCAAGGGCCATCCAGTCCAACCCCATTCTGCCATGCAGGAAATCCAAATCAAAGCATCCCCATGGACAGATGGCCATCCAGCTTCTGTTTAAAGAGGTCCAAGGAGGGAGACTCCACCACTCTCTGAGGGAGTGTGTTCCACTGTCAAACAGCCCTTACTGTCAGGAGGTTCTTCCTAATGTTGAGGTGGAATCTCTTTTTCTGGAGCTTGCTTCCATTGTTGTTTTCCTCCCCTTTAATTTTTATCCAGATGCTCTCCACTTGGCTGCCAGTATTGATGTCCTGGCGTAAATATCCCTGACATATAACGCTATTTCTTCTCCTTTCCTGTTTGGCCTATTTCTCTTAAAACGGTTATACCCCTCCCTCTATTGCTACATTCCACTCCTGAGACTCATCCCACCAGGTTTCAGTGATGCCTATTATATCGTATTTGCTTTGTTGGACTAGGAGTTCAAGTTCATCTTGCTTATTTCCCATGCTCTATGCATTAGTATAGAGACATCTAAAACCTTTACATGCACGTTTTTTTGCCTCCCACTGTTGGGTCCTTGCACTGTTTGCTTTGTTTCTTCTCTGACAGTTTGTCTATTTTCTCCAGCCCTTTTGCCTTAAAGAAGACTGTCTCCCTCCCCCACATAATTCAGTTTAAAGCCACCTGATCAAATTCTTGAGACTATTGGCAAAAACATTTCTGCCAACTGGTGTGAGATGCAACCCATCCCTTGGCAGAAGTCTCCCTTCATGGACCCTTCAGTCTGTTCTATCAAGTAAAACCTCTTGCTCCCTAAGATGTTGAAGTTTAGCTACCTGGGCCTCCAGCTGCTGGACTTTCTCTTCCAAGAGGGCGACCAACTTGCACTTAGCGTAGGTGAAGTTCCCCACATCCCTAGGCAAGAAGACAAACATCCCACAAGTGTTGCAGGTGACTGCAGCAGGTCCTTCAGTGTCCATACTGAGAAGTCTTAAGGAGGCACTGAAACAAGATTGTGGGCTTCCCCTGTTAAACACCAGTGTAAAGAACCTCTGCTGGCTTGGCCTTTGTCCCCAAACTCTGTTAGCGAACTCAATCAACTGGGACTCTATTTATGTAGAGAGCTCCTGGCTACTAGCTCCTTCTAGATGTACTGTAAGTCTCTGACTCACTTCCTCTAAATACAAGTCCCCACAAGCTCCTTAAGGAAAAAAGTTTAAAGAAAACTGAAAATTTAACGGAGCCCATCTCCCCACAGTCTTCTCAGGTCACTTTGTCCTCTGGAATTCAAAACCTCCTCGCCTATAAAAAACAGAAGGAAAAAATCATCTGCAGGGAGGCATATAGAATTAGGCTTCTAGCTCCTCCTCCTCGCTAGGAACGTTTAGGTCCTCCAGCACAACTCTGTGGTGAACATCGGCTGGGGCTTGACTACAGAATCGCACTGGAGGACCTACAGATGCCCAGAGAAGTGTTTTCTCTACAAATCTCTAGGCCTTCCGTCGTAACTCTATTGTCACCTTCCACCAGAATCACCGAGAGGACCTAGAGATTCCTGGAGAGAACCTATCGATGATATCTGTGAATAATCAAAGCCACAAAAGTCAAAACCACAAATGTGCAGGGCTTGACCGTACAATGGTCATCATGAACTGTGAATAAACCAAACACTATTGTTTGTACATTAGTGAGCATCAGCACTTCATGTACAAAAGGAAGCCAGCATGGCCTCAGAAAGGAAACACATGAATACTGAATGAGATCTCCATCCTGTATTTAAGTTACACTGCAGTTTTAACTTCAGGTTTTACGTTACTCTTGGAGATAAGGTTGCTGTGATATCTGAAAAAGAAGTTCTTTTTGTCTATTAAATTTGTCCTTCCATTCCTAGCATCCACCAAATGTTTTGGGTCACTGCCTGTGCATAACATCCCAGCTGCTTTGGAGCAAACCTGCCCCATTGGGCAAACTCCTCAGAAAATACCTCCTCAAAGTGAAACACCAGAAAAGGAAACAAACTGCAGGCTCATGTGGCATTCACTCAACAGCAGGACTGTCTGCAATTTACTCATTGTTTTACTGTCATCTGACAAGGCTGACCTACCATCCAGACTGACTAAATAATAACATTGCACAGGCAGCAGTGGCATGGAGAGGGAAACATGTACTGTACTGTATATGCAGTCATTTGACTTCTACACAGAGTGGGATATAGTTTGGACAGGAGGCTTTAACATTATACCTAATGTGCCCCTTCCCATAAACAGACTAACAAAGAAAATGCATAAATGTGCTCATTTTCAAGATGTACATGGACCAAACAATCCTTAGAATTTTAATTATTCTGCTAATACTTTAGAACAATAAAAATGTTGTATAAAATACCCACTACAGTACAGGAGCACAAACTGAGTTGCTACAGCATACAAATCCACTCCTATGAACAAGACAAATGTGAGGATAAATAACTCTCACAAAGGAATTCAGCCTCATAGCTATATCCTAATCTCATCCCTTTTCCAGAAAACAAGAACTATAAAATACAAGCAAGAATGATTAAAATTGAAGCACTTAGGTGAGGCCTTGCATTCGTAAAGGTAAAAGTTTTCCCTTAACATGGATGTCTAGTTGTAACCAACTGTAGAGATCTGTGCTCATCTCCTTTACTAAGCCGAAAAGCCAGTGTTTTCCAAAGATGACTCTGGTGGTCATGCAGTCACCATGATTGCACCAAATGCTGTTACCTTCCCATCAAAGTGGTACCTATCTATCTACTTGCATTTGCATGCTTTCAAACTGCTAGGCTGACAGAAGCTGCAACTAGTGACAGGAGCTCACTCCGTCATGCGTCACTTGGCCCTCAAACAGCCAACCTTCCGATCTTCAGAACTGGTGTCTTAACCACTAAGCCACCGCATACCTTGCACTCCTGCACAACTAAAAATTCTTGACCTCCTTTTATGGAGTCAGACACAGAACATCTTGGGGCATAAACGGTGATAAAAGACTTCAAGTGGCACTCAGGTGACTTCAAGTAATTTGTTATGAAAAATTGACAAAAGGAGAAGAAAGAAATAAAAGGGAAGAATCCTGAGGTGAACACTTGTTTGGGGCACAACAGGTAAGCTATTTTGCACAGAAGGGGACTAAATTCTCTAATTTTACATGAACACAGACACATGTGGCAGGAACAGTTTCCAGCAGATGCTTCTGCCCCATAATACTGATTCCAGTACAGTATTTTGTTTCTTCAACAGTGACTATCCTTTCTTCTCGCATGCAAAGCCCAGCAGGTGACACACATGATGTGCTACAGCAAGGTAGCTCCTATCAGTAGAATATGTTCAAATGATTGCTCAGAGTACTACAACTTTTCCGTCTAAGCAAATGCCTTGAACATTTAAGCAATGCCTGTCCTGAGCCTATTTCCCCAAAGCTGAGCAACTACTGCATCAACACCAGAAGTGTGTTATCCCAGAAGTGGTGTGGTTTGGTTTTTGCAAAAATATCTGATACAGTCTTTGTAATGGAGCGCTGGCGCAAATGGTGGCCAAGACCAGATTCTGTGTCTCAAGAAGTTTTTGAGAAACTTGTTCACAACAAGCAAGCCAAGATCAAGAAACAGTCTTGAGAAGAGATTCAAAACACACAATTCTCTTAACTGATTCTAGTCAGTTCTTCAGTGTCTTCTTTAAAAAGTTAATTCTTCAAATAATTAACAATGACATTAATCAACTTAGCAAGTGCTGGGGGGGCACTTCAGAATTAAAACAGTGTAACCTATGAATAGCCTAAAGCAAGTATTACAAGGTTAATTCATAACTGACTGTTAGTATACTATCAGCAGGTACATTTGCACGAAATCTGTATGTTAACCTCTGTTGTTTAGAAGTATACCTAGTCCATCCCCAGCATAAGAAAAACTATTCACCATTTCCAAAACCAATACAAATTAACCACTCCAAGTACAGTTAGTTTTGTCAATAAAATTATTTTTATTACTTGAATATTTTTACTCTCACAATTACATTTATCTGGATATTCACGCACCTAATATATGAATTGCACCAAACTCATAGAGCTAAACCTCTTCAACTCCTGCTCTTCCATAAGGCAATGGGTAAATTTGAGGGCGGGGGTGCTGATGAATTGAGCTAGAATCCACAAATCCTATGCCAAATAAATTATGTTCATATTTTAACTGCCATGTTATTGCTTTAACTTGTGAAAATTTCTGAACACTTGTTGAGTGCACTGGAAGATGATGAATTCGCAGCTGGTACAAAATACACTTGTCTCTCCACATTTGCAGCTTTGAATTTTGTGGATTTGATTATTTACAGATTTTATTATTATGTTCTTTCTATTATTATAATTAACCTTTATATATAAAGCGCTGTAAATTTACACAGCGCTGTACATACAATCTTTTCAATTGGACGGTTCCCTGCCCTCAGGCTTACAATCTAAAAAGACATGACACAAAAGGAGAAGGGAGTGGTGGTGGGGAAAGGGAAGGGGATGAGGACCAGCAGTTCTTCTCCACCTCCGAGGCCTGGATCAGGGGAGATGGACTGGAGGGAGGGGTTGGCTTCTTGGAGCCTCTCTTCCTCAAGATGGTGGATGGAGGGAGGGCTTGTTTTCTTCTAGGCAGGCCTGGTGGAGCTAGGAATATCAAGGACCTCCAACACAACTCTTTGGTCAACTTTAACCAAAAGTCGCACTGAAGGACCTAGAGATTTCTAGAGAGAACACTCCACTAGGCTATTGTAGTTCCTCCTGCGCAACTCTATGGTCAATGTCTGGCAGATGTTGACCCCAGAGTTGCACTGAAGGACCTAGGGATTCCTAGGGATTCTCTCAGGTACAAACATAGTGTTTTTGTTATTTGCGGGTTTTCCACATTTATGGTGGTCCTGTGCCCATAATCCCAGAGGATGTGGAGGGATGAGTGTAATAGCAAGTTTAAATGCACATTATGCCAAATCTACCCATCATCTGAGTGGCCATTTTAAAGATGAGCACCAAACTGCTCTACTAGCTTCTTTTAATCTGCTACTTTTGACATGTACATCATGCATATTTATCATAGAATCATACAATCGTAGAACTGGAAGAGACCGCAAGGACCATCCAAGTCCAACCCAATTCTGCTATGCAGAAAATCACAAAGAATCCCCGACAGATGGCCATCCAGCCTCTGTTTAAAGACCTCCAAAGAAGGAGACTCCTCTGCACTCCGAGGAAGGAGTCTGTTCCACTGTTGAACAGCCCTTATTCTCAGGAAGTTCCTCCTAATGTTGAGGTGGAATCTCTTTTCCTGGAGCTTGCATCCATTGTTCTGGGTCCTGTTCACTGGAGCAGCAGAAAACAAGCTTGCTCTCTCCTCAATATGACATCCCTTCAAATAGTTAAACAGGGCTATCATATCACCTCTTAGCCTTCTCTTCTCCAGGCTAAATATCCCCAGCTCCCTAAGTCTCTCCTCATAGGACTTCATGGTTTCCAGACCCTTCACCATTTTAGTCACCCTCCTTTGGACACATGGCTCCAGTTTCTCAATGTCCTTTCTGAATTGTGGCGCCCAGAACTGGACACAATATTCTAGGTGGGGCCTGACCAGAGCAGAATACAGTGTCATTATTACTTCTTTTGATCTAGACACTATACTTCTATTGATGCAGCCTAAAATCGCATTGGCCTTTTTAGCTGCTGCATCGCACTGTAGACTCATGTTCAAATTGTGCTCTGCTTGGACTCCTAGATCTCTTTCACATCTAGTCTTTCAGCCAGGTGTCCCCCATAATCCTATATCTGTACATTTCATTTTTCTGCCCTAAGTGCAGTACCTTACATTTCTCTGTGTTGAAGTTCATTTTGTTAGCTGTGGCCCAGCTTTCTAGTCTATTCAGGTCATTTTGAATTTTGATCCTCTCCTCTGGGGTATTTGCTACTCCTCCTAATTTGGTGTCATCTGCAAATTTGATCACTATGACCCCAATTCTGTCATCCAAGTCATTGATAAAGATGTTGAATAGCAATAGCACTAGGCCTAGGACAGAGCCCTGTGGGACCCCACTGGTCACTTCTCTCCAGGATGAAAAGGAGCCATTGTTGAGCACCCTTTGGGTTCGGCCGGTCAACCAATTAAAAATCCATGTAACAGTTCCTTTGTCTAGCCCACATTTTACAAGCTTGTTTGCAAGAATGTCATGGGGAACTTTGTCAAAGGCCTTAGTGAAATCAAGATATACTATATCCACAGCATTCCCTTCATCTACCAAGCTGGTAATTTTATCAAAGAAAGAGATCAGGTTTCTCTGGCATGACTTCTTTCTCTGAAACCCGTGTTGACTTTTTGTGATTGTGGCATTGCTTTCTAGATGTTCACAGAGGTGGGTTACAGACCGCCCGTTTGGGGCGGCCTGCACCCGCCCCTTTCCCCGGTGTATTGGGGCCTCAGCTGCCAGACCAGCAGCCTCCGAGGCCCCGATCCGCCGCTTTGCAGGCTGTGGGGAAGCGGCAAAAGGCCACTTCCCCGCAGCCTGGAGAGGGCTTCAAGCCCCAAGGACAGCTCGCGGCAGCGGGGAGGAGGAGAAAGGGGCCGCTTGGCCCCTTTCTCCCTTGCGTTGCTGGGCGCAACCATCTGAAGGCTGCGCCCAGCGACACAAAGCAGGAAGGAGCTCCGAAACGGAGCTCCTTCTGGGGTCGCACAAAGGGCGCACTATGCACCGCGGCGCGGCCTCAATACGTCACAACCGTGCCGCCTCATTTGGAGGCGGCACGGCCGTGACGTATTGATGGCAGCAGCCGTGTGGAATGGCCGTCGCCATTTTGTGCGTGCCGCCCCTTCCTAACCCTAGTACGCACTCTGCGCGTACTTTAATGGCAGTCTGTAACCCGCCAGACTCTCTTTTTAATGATCTGCTCCAGAATCTTTCCTGGTATAGATGTCAGACCAACTGGATGATAATTGTTGGGTTCCTCTTTTCCCCCCTTTTTGAAGATGGGGATAACATTTGCCCTCCTCCATCTGCTGGCAGTTCTCCTGTTCTCCAGGAGTTCTCAAAGATTATTGCCAATGGCTCCGATATTATATTTGCCAGCTCTTTTAATACCCTTGGATGGAGTTCATTTGGTCCTGGAGGCTTAGGCGGGTTACAGACCACTGAAAAGCAGCGGCCTGCACCCGCCGGATCGGGGCCTCAGCGGCAAGAGTGGCAGCCGCTGAGGCCCCGATCCGCCACTTTCCAGGCTGCGGGGAAGCAGCAAAAGGCCCCTTCCCCACAGCCTGGAAAGGGGTTTCCTTGGGGCTTCAAGCCCCAAGGACACCCTGCGGCGGCGGGGAGGAGGAGAAAGGGGCTGCTTGGACCCTTTCTCCTCTGCGTTGCTGGGCGCAGCCGTCTGAAGGCTGCGCCCAGCGATGCAAATGGCAAAAGGAGCTCCGTTTCAGAGCTCCTTTTGCGGCCAGGGAAGGGGCATACTATGCGCCCTGGCGCGGCGTGACGTCATGTCCGCGCCGCCCTGTATAGAGGCAGCGTGGTCGTGACGTTGTAATGGCGGCAGCCGTGTGGAATTGCCGCCGCCATTTTGTGCACACTCCGCGCATGCTAGGGTTGGGGGTGTCCGGAAAGGACACCCCTTTCTAACCCTAGCACGTGCCGAGCGCGCGCTTTTAGGCCCGTTTGTAACGGGCCTTAGATTCATTTAGATTAACAAGGTATTCCTGTACTATCTCTTTACTTATTCTGTGCTGAAATTCCCCTAATCTGTCCTCTGCTCCATTATCTTCAGGTGCTGTACTCCACCTCGAGTAGAGGCAGAAAAGAAATAAAAATTATTATTATTATTATATTTTAACTTTATAAATTGTTTAAACTATCTTTTAAGTAACTTTTATATTTATACTTTTTAATATATATATATATATATATATGTTGTTGTTGTTGTTCAAGTAATTTCTGACTTATGGTGACCCTATCCTGAAATTTTCTTATTTTTACCCTTTAATATTTATACTTTTTATTTACATTTGTACTTTCTACTGACTTCTTATAAACTATCGTGTTAAACTGTATTGTTTTTTAAATGTTGCAAGCTGCTTTGAGTCCTATGAATGGGAAAAGAGTGGGATACACGTGAATAAAATAAAATAAATAAACTTAGTGAGAAGTACTTTTGAGTAAAATTACTTAGAATTACATTTTAGAATCACTTCCTTCCAAGAAATGTAAAGCAGATCCAAAGAGGACAAGAGAAAGGCATGTACAGAAGCTCTTCTCCTTTTACCAAGTGAAGCCTTTGGGAGTACTTTCAGTTTTTAACATGACAAAAGAAATACTGAAATGCTATTGTACACAACAAGCTCAGTCAGCAATTTTCCTTGAGGCATCTCTGAAGGCAGACTGCCCTGGAGTCTAGACCCAGACAACACTGTCTAAAGAACCTCTGCCTATCAAGGGAAGATATGTAAAAACTATTTACAAATCTGAGGCAGTAGACTGAAGTCTATGAAAATTCATGCTGCCAATTTCTTTCAGTTAGTCTCAAAGGTGCTACAAGACCTCCCTACATACTATTTAAAAACACTTTTACTGCCATTGTTTTCCTCAGGGTGGCACCAGATCCAATCTGATCTTGGCAGCTAAGCAGGGTCAGTACTTGGATGGGAGACCACCAATGAATATCAGGTGCTGGAGGCTAAATTTCAGAAGCAGGAACTGGCAAAACTACCTTTAGAGTATTCCTTGCCTAAGAAACCCCTATGAAATTAATGGGGTCTCCATACATCAACAGGCAACCTAAAGGCATGTACAGACACAACACAGGTGAGGAGGAGAGGTGTTACATTTTATTAGGGATCATCTTTTAAACTTCCATTAAAATGCAAAGTGGGAAATAAACATGTGACTGACCTAAGTTGCATCTGACAAGGGATGACTACTGTAGCTACGCTCTTACCCCTCATGGCAAATGATATCCATTTTAAACCCCAGAATACAAGAAGGCAGGGGCACCCTAAAAGTCCAATTTATTACAGCATAAGCTTTCACGGCCACTGACTACTTCAGGTTATGCCATAACAAATTTCGTAATTTTTACAGTCTCTTTACAGGACTATGCAGCTTTTGCCACAGCTTCCCCTTCTGGAAATGTTTTAACCACAGTTATTGTACATGTCTGTATCTATGTAAATCCCTGGAGCATTCATTGCAACTATCCCACCTACTGAGATTAGTGATTTTCAAAGAACGAACCCTTGCTATATCAAGTGGACTTGGTTCTATTCAAATGGAGTAGATCTGTTCCCACCTCAGGAGACTCTTTCTCCCTGAATGGACCAGGTTTGCTGCATCCCCAGAGAGACCAGCCTGGACTAGATTCAAGCAGCCCCACCACACCCAGGCTCTCCCTTGATATGCAAAGGGAGGGACCTACGGACAGACAGCTGCCAACTTCCCTGACAAGTAAGTCCAGTATTCCTTTACTCTCAACAATGCTGCAAGATGTGGGGACTCCTGAAGACTTGTGCCTTCAAAAGAGGGACAGCAGAGGAAACCCACACCCTCCTTCTGTGAGCATCCATGAAACACTTGAGGGGGAGAGGGCAAGAAGAATCTGAATAAACAGCCTTCTGCAACCAAGAGCCCCGTAGTGTTTAGACTGCAATTTCAAACAGCCTAAACTACCATGCCTGGGGAGGACTGGAGGCATAGCTCAAAACATCTGGAAGGTGCCATAGTCATCTACAGCAGAGGTTCCCAAACTTTGTTTCTCCAGATGGTTTGAACTTCATCTCCCAGAATTCCTGACTGTTGGCTGGCCAAGCCGACTAGGGCTTCTGGGAGCTGGAATCCCAAATACTCTACAGCACAATGCATCTCCAACCCTGTGGGTCCAAAATTCAAAGTTCCCGCTGACCGTATGACATGACAGATCAACTCAGGAAGTGGAATTGGTCATCTACCTGCCTTTCCCAAAGCAGGGTCGGTGCCCTAAACATGGAATGGAACAAACCCTCTTGTTCTTTCTTTGGGGGCGGGGGGCAGGAGGGTAATACCAAGAGGTTAAGTAATGAGTCTTCCTCATATACTTTACAGGAGAATAAGCAACAGCACTGGTATCAGTCAAAAAGATGGAAAACTGAACACAAGGTTGGCTGACTTCAGGCATATCTGAAGCAGAATGGCATATTACTGGGATAATGTCTCCAGTTCTGGGTGTCACAATTCAAAAAGGACGTTGAGAAGCTGGAGCGTGTCCAGAGGAGGGCCACCAAAACAGTGAAGGGTCTGGAAACCACCAAGCTCTATGAGGAATGGTTTAGGGACCTGGATATGTTTAGTTTGGGGGAGATAAAGTTAAGAGGGGCCATGAGGACCATGTGTATAAATATTTGAAGGGGGGGGGTCATACTGAGGAGGGAGCAAGATTGTTTTCTGCAGCTCCAAAGTTACAGAGTAATGGATTCAAACTCCAGGAAAAGAGATTCCACCTAAATATTAGGAGGAACCTCCTGACAGTAATAATAATAATATAATAAAATTTTATTTATAGACCGCTTTCCCACATTGATCAAAGCGGTGTACATAACTCAAGAATACAACAACAAAATAACGATTAAACATTAAAACTGTGTAAGTTGCAGGTACAGTCAAAACCAATTAACCAAGTAAGAGCTGTTCAATAGTGGAATACAGTCTCCTTCTTTGGTGATCTTTAAACGGAGGATGGATGGCCATCCATTGGTGTGTGTGTGTTATGATTGTGTCTTCCTGCATGGCAGAAGGTGGCTGGAGTGGACAGCCTTGGGGGGGGGTCTCTTCCAATTCTTTGATTCTAGAGGAATTGGAGCCTCAATGCCATCGCAGACCCCATAATGGATTCGAGGGGGCCAACAAATCATTCAGCAATCACACTCCACACTTGTCTGCCATTGCCTCACTAAACACAATTCTTCCTTCTTCCTCTCCCTTAAAGGTGTCAAGGCAAAGAGCACTAGTCCCAGGAATTTTTTAAAAAGCTCTACTCCATTTTATATAGATTTACTCAATGATAATGCGGGAAATCCAGACCCCAATGCGCAAGGCCCGATGCCTGTGTGCAAACAAGCTCTCTTCCTTGCTCCTTTCACATCTGCATCCCTCAGCATGACCCCATTGGAGATGCAGGGGAGACCTTGAGAAGAAGTCTGGCACTTCCCAATTGTTATCCACAAACCCCTTCTTCAACTTTCTAAAGCATTCAACAAGGATGTGTAAAAATTAACAGATTCAAGTTTACACAAACCTACAATCTTTCTGCTCTGGGGCCACCACAAACGTCAATTCCCAGAATGCCATAGCACTGAGGCAGGACAGTTAAACGGGTGTCAGACTGGAGTATTTCTGCAGTGTAGATGAAGCCTAACTGAAGGAGAGAAGTTGATAGCATGAGCACCTGAGGAAGTAGCCGCAAGTCTAGAAAGCTCATGCTACCAACTTCTCTCTCTCAGTTAGTCTCAAAGGGGCTACAAGATCCCTTGCACACTGATGACCATCAACATCATTATTATCATTTTCCCTTGTGGTGTAGAAGGATTCCTTCTTCCAAGAGCGGAGAATCAATGCAGGTGGTTCCCTCACCATCCCCACCTCCATCCCAAAAAGCTTGGGGACAATCTAGTACTCAAGACGGCCCCCCAAGTAAGGACAGTAGACCTTGCATAGCCATGTTAGCCTGGAAAATCACTATGCAAAGGGATCTTGTGGCATCTTTGAGACTAAGGCTGCATACTTTTAAAGGGAATTTGAGAATTGTGAGGGGCCAGTTTGGGAAGTAACTTAGTACTCAGGGAGCCCCCAACCCTGAGAATCATGAGAGGCTGCCTCTCCACTCCCCCAGGCAAAACAGTTTGGGAAGTAACCCAACTGTGGAAATTAGGCCTTGTAAGAAAAGCCCCTAACCATGGAAAGTAGGCCTTGCAAATAAAAGCTGAGAATCATGAAGGGCTACCTTTCCACTCCCCTTCCTCAAAACTGTTTGGGAAGTATCTTAGTACTCAGAGACCCCCAAACACAGAAACTATCTGGAGTGAGTGGAAGGAGCATATTCCAAACTACAGGATGTGGGGATCTTATCTCCTTATCGCCGCCTTGAGTCCCTATATTGGGAGAAAATAAAATAATAATAAAAATCTACTGGGAAATAGGTCTTGTAAATTTCTAATTGTTTCTTGTAAAGAAAAACCGACAATCCTGAGAGGCTAACTCCTCACTCCCTCAGCCCTAAAACAGCTTGAAAACTAACTTTGTACTCAGACAGCCCCCATCTGTAGAGACTGAGCCTTGTGCTCAGTCTCTCTCTATATATGTATACAGACACAGTCAGCCCTCCATATTCACAGATTCTTTATCCATGGAGTCAAGCATGGCTTGAAATTATTCCAAAAACTATATAAATTCCCAAAAGCAAACCTTGGTTTTGCCATTTTATACGAGGGCACCATTTTACTATGCCATTGCATTTAATGGGAGTTGAGCATCCATGGATTCTGGTATCCGCAGCAGGTCCTGGAACCAAACCCCAGCAAATACCAAGAGCCCACTTGATATACACTCATCCCTCCACATTCGCTGAGCTTAGGGACCCAGGGGCCCCGTGAATGTGGAAAAAACACAAATAACAAAAACACTACGGGCCTTTACAGATCGGCCTGAAAGGCAGGTCTGGGGGCGGAGTGCCATATAGCCATGCTGTTGCGGCCATAGTGCCCTTTTGAGGGTGCAAAAAGGAGCTGCTTTTTGTGGTTCATTTTTGCACCCTCAAAAGGCCAGATCAGGGCTGTGCTGTGAGGTTGCCATGGCCCCAATCCAGCTGGACCCCTATGTTTTTACCTGAGAGAACCCCTCTCTAGGTCCTCCACTGCAACTCTGTTATCAACATCTGCCAGACATTGACCACAGAATTGTGTTGGAGGACCTAAAATGCCTAAAGAAGTGTTTGTTCTAGGAACCGAGTCTAGTGCAACCTTTGGTTAAAGTTAACCACAGAGTTGCACTGGAGGACCTAGAGATTCCTAGAGAGAAGATATTAATAGAATCTGTGAATAATCAAATCTGCAAAACTCAAAGCTGCAAATGTGGAGGGAAGAGTGTAGTCAGATAGGCAGACAGACAGGTTCTTAGCTCTCAATTCTTCTCTATAAATTAAAATGGGAGCGATTCCCCCATTTCCTCAAAATTAGCAAAGATAGAATGAGAGATTTTGCTAAGAGCAACTTTGCTTGCCAGGGAATGACTTCCAAGGAAAGCGTGGCAAGAGGGAGGGAGGGAGGGAGGTAAGGAAGTGGAAAGCTGCCCCATTGTGACACTGCTCTATGCATGTGTGCCTAAATACCCTAAAGCAGCGGTTCTGCAACCCCTTTCGGGGGATTGAACGAAAGGGTTGCCTAAGTCCTGGGATTGCCGCCATAATCTATAATACTCTAGTGCGCAGTTCTCAATGGTCACGACCCCTTTGCAGTTCTCAACCTGTGGGTCGCGCATGGAATTAGGAAGGTGGAGAACCACTGCAATCCGGTCTGGTCTTGGAAGCTAAGCAGGGTCAGCCCTCGTTAGTAATTGGATGGGAGAGCGGCAATGAATCCTGGGTTCTGTAGGCTGTATTTCACAGGAAAGAACTGGAAAAGCCACCTCTGAGTCTTTCTTGACTAAGAACTGAGATGGAGGGGCTCCTGGTTTTGGTGGCGATTGCCAAAGGAAAAGGAAGAAAAGGTGCATGTCTGGGGGCCAAAAAGCCCTCCCCCCCCACCCTCATTCATTAATCAATTAAGAAGAAACCTTAAAGCCACAGCCTCCGGGGCTGGGAGGGAGGGAGAAGAAGAAGAGGAATACAGTATAGATACAGACAGATAGATATACTCTACACACACACACACACACACATAGTGTATATATAAGCAGCATTGGGAGGAGAGTAGGAGGAAGAAAAAGAGGGAGGAATTTGTACACAACATATACAGTATAAAGCAGGATAGGGAGAGAAAGAGGGAGGAGTAGGAGGAAGAGGGAGTAATTAATACACACACATTTACACATATAGTAATTAAAGTCAGATTGGGAGGGAGATGGAAGGAGAAAGAAGACGAGTTATAGATCTATATCTATATAGCAGGATTGGGAAGGAAAGAAGAGGGAAGAGGAGAGTAATGTGTGTGTGTATATATATATATATATATATACACACACACACACACATAAAAGCAGGGCTGAAGGGGAGCAAGAGGAATAGACACAAACATCTGTATATACGAAGGAGGGAGGAAGGGAGGGAGTGGGGCGCAGGAGGCAGAGAAAAGGCGGGGAATCTCTCTCTCTCACACACACAAACACAGAGAGACGGGGCTCAATCCGCCTCGGGGCCGCCCTAAGCGGGGGCTGCTGCAAGGCCCCCAACCCGAAGAAGACGCCTCTTTGAAAGGGAGCGGGGGAGGGCCCCCCTCAAGAAGGCCAAATGGTTTTGCATCCCCCCCCCGGGCCCCGGGCCTCTCTTAAGCATCGCAAGCCATGGCTCCCCAGCCCTCCCTCCCTCGGTCGCTGGATCCCGGGGAGGGCGAGGCCCAGGAGGCGGCGGCGACGACGGCGGCGGCCCGGTGTCGGTGGTCCGAAGAGGCTTGGCTGCCGCCCGCCCGTCCGTCCGCCCGGGGCCCGCGTTGCTGCGGCTGCGCCGGGTGAGTTGCGACTAGGCGGGCGGCGAGTGAGGAGGAGATTGCGCGGTAGGACACTCACCTCAGAGCGGCTGCGCTGCACAGGGGCCTGCGCCGTGGAGGCAGCGCCGCGAGCCGGATGCTGAGCCCAGGCACCGAGGCGGAGGAGGAGGAGGAGAGGGCGGCTGCCGAGGCCCCTCTCGCCGCGGCCTGCTGGGAAACAAGGCCCGGGGAAAAGGCGCGCCTCGAGTGCGGCCTATTACTACCACTACTACTACTACTACTACTACTAGGCCTCGCTGAGGCGGAGTCCGGCTGAAGCGGCAGTAAGCAGCACCAGGCCGAGCAGGAGAAGAGGAGGGGGAAGGGAGCACGCACAGCGTGGAGGGAGCCTCCGCGCCGCCATGATGGGGAGGGCGAGCTCAGACGCTTCCTCGCCCATAACGCCTGGCGTTTTGGCTTTTCTTCTCAATTAGATTTTATGGGACGTTAGGACTGAGGAGGGAGAAGGAGGCAGGAGGGATAAAGTGGAGCGGGAGGGCTTGGTTTAAAGAGGGTGGCGCTGTTTTTGGGGATGGGCGCCATGTTGGGAAGGTCGCCTCGGCTTGGGGAAAGGAGTCGCCGAAGAGGCGGGAGGAGGAGCGGCCATCTTGGGAGAGGCGGGAGGAGGCCAGGGAGGGAGCCATGTTGGGAAGGTCGCCTCCGCATTCAAAAAGGTTTTGGCAGGAGTGGAGCGGGGTGAAGCAGCCATGTTGGGAAGGGCGTCCAGAGCGGGAGTGAGAGGGAGCCATGTTGGGAAGGTGTGCTCGGGCGCCATGTTAATGAGGGCTTGAGGTGTTATTTTTGAGCGAGGAAAAAAGGCGCCTTAGGCGCCATGTTGAGGAACAATTGTTTAAATATTGGGGACGGTTGGCGTGGGGACTACAGTTCCCAGAATCCCTCAGGCAGCACGGTTCAGGGAGCCAAAGCTGGAGGGGGGGGAATAACGCGGTTTTGAGGAACTTGTAGTCCAAAAAAGCTATTTGTTCCCACCGGATTTAAATTATTATTATTTTAAAAAATAGTCTCTTTATATTATTTTTTATTGTCTCAAATTGGTGTTTGTTTTTTAGGTTTTGTGAAGTGATTTCCTCAGAATCTCTTGCAACAAGAGGGAATGCATTTAAATGTAAATTAAATCCATAAGAACCGCGTTGATCCCTTTCCTCAAGAGGCCTTTTATTCACAGCCTGGCTAATAATAGGAATATTTTCCCCTCATGGTGGGGTACAATGTATTAAAATACAAAACACCATTCATTTACTTGAGAGAGCACATAAATCCAACACTGAAAATACAATGCTATAAAACCATCATCATCATCATCTTTTATTAAATTTTCTGTACAGAACAGTCAGATTGCTTAATAAATAAATAAATAAATAAATAAAAACCCGCAGGAGCGTACATTCTAGAAGCAGTAATTTCAAATTAACACAATTTAAATTGAAACGGTCACTATAAAACAACATGCGTTAAAATGACAAAAGGAACTGAGATTTATGTAATGGCAGGGAAGGCTTCCTTCCCTAAACAAAATTAAGAGGCAGCTGTAAAAGGACGTTCTTTAAAATATACAATTTACAAATACACAAATTAAAAAGTCATGGATCTTTTAATGTTCAGAGATCCTCATTTTTACTTTCCTAGTAGTTTACAGGGACATTGGATTGCATATAGCATTACACCCTTTGTATCACAAGTTTACATGCCATTAATAAAGGATTGCCAAATTGCATGGTCTTAACACAATTTCTGCAAACACTACAAGTGTAGCATGGATGGTTCCCTTTGGTTTTCCTTAATGTGTGGCTGAGCCTTCTGGTTTAAAATTGACCATTTGCCAGAGGAGCCAGCGTGAGAGGCGCAGTGGCTTGAGTGTTGCTCTACTATTCCAGAGACCAGGGTTCGAATCCCCGCGGCCATGAAAACCCGGTGGGTGATCTTGGGCACCTCACACATTCTCAGCTTCTGAAAATGCTAAGATAGGTTCACCTTAGGGCCATCGTAAGTTGGAAATGAGTAGAAGGTGTACAACAACAACAGCTCCCAGAGACCCACTCCAAGCTGCAAGCCCTTACACCAAACAGGCCGTTACATATAAGTATAGTAGTCCCTCCGTTTTCGCCTGGGATCCATCCCGGACCACTACCACCCACGAAAACGGAAAATCACCAGTATTCAAGCCACATTGGTTTGCATGGCGGTGCGTGCTCCATTTTATCCCTCTCCGTTTGCCACCCACTAACAGGAGAGGGACATGGATTCAAAAACGGAGGGGCAACTGTATTTAAGCTATTGGCCTAAATGCTATTGTTATTCCCAACTCAAGTAGAGCCACAGAAACATCTGTGTCTGTCTATAGGCTCACTTCCACATTCAACAACTGATTGTTTTTATTTAATATGCCATCAATATAGACTCAAGGTGGCGACTGAATGGGCCTACTCTAGTTGGGACTTACCAACAGGATTGCACCTATTACGTATTTGCACACTGCCATCTCAGTGTAGACAGACAGCGTAGTGTAATGTTTTGAGTGTTGGACTAGGACTTTGGAAGACCAGGATTTGAATCCTTGGTCACCCAGGAAATCTAGTGGATGATATTGGGCAAGTCACATTCTCTCAGCCTCAAGGGAAGGAAGGCAGTGGCAAACTCCCTCTGAACAAATCCTGCTTTTTAAAAAAAAAACTGTGATAGGTAAGGCATACAATACCTGTCATTACAGTGTAGATGGGACTGTACAGAAAAACAGAACCCCAAAATACTGTGTCTGTACTTTGAGGAGTTTGTAATTAATTTGAGTCTGATCTTGGGAGTCAGGAGAGAAGCCCAGGGTCACAACTGGGAAGAGGAGAGAACTGGACCCAAAGCACCTGGAAGGGCTTAACTGAGTTCTCAGCAAGAGTTATGCCCAAGGCTTTGTGGAAAAGGTGGGATTTGGAGGTGACTGTGGTCAAGAGCACACCTGGAAAGACAGTCTCTTGAACCTGGCTTACCTCTGAGCAAGAGTTGCTAAGACAGGGTGGCCCATTGAACACAAACCTCCACCTCAATGGTTAGAATGTCATTGCAGTTTTGATATTACTGCAAGAATGTGTTAATAGCTCAGAACTGGAAAATGTAGAGCATGTCTGGTTTGAACCCTGGTATAAAAGACTTCGGGAAATAGCACTTATGGAGAAGCTAGCATGCACTCTACAAGATAATGGTAATGGCCAGGAACAACTGAGTTTCTTTTCAACCTGGTTTCCTTTTACCCATGACAGTAGTTTACATCTCCCACAGGGCCATATCTGGGCCTATGAAGAGATGCTACAGTTAAGAGCTATTCATTTGTTAATTTACTGTTTATCATGCTGTGAACCAAAGATTTCTGCCTCTGATATAACCATTTCTGTTAATGTCCAGGAACACATGAGTTAAGTCTGGTATACCAGTAATTTAATTAAACTGAAGAAAATAACATCAACCACAGTGGAAACAGAAACAAAAGGAGTGGTAATAATGTGACTTTGCAGTGTGCTTTTTATTGTTCAAAGAACAGTTTGTAGCTGTTTAAAACCACTGTCCAAGCATTAGCTGCTACTCAAGTTAGGTACTGGACGGGGAATAACTAACTGTTAGTGTCCCAGGCATAGATTGCTACAAGGAGGAAGTCCAAGCAGGAGCAATAAAAGAACAAACACATTTTTGCAACTTAATAGGAAATTCTAATCATAGAGCAGAAAGACAGGGCACACCATTGTCTGCTAACAGCTGATAGCACCAAAAGGGAAACCTTCCTATTTGCAGAAGTGCTTAGAAAGGGGATCCTCAGACTGTGGTTTAATCTCTCAGAAGAAAAAGGAAAACAAAACTTTTATGTATCCCCAAATGAGCCGGCGGCAGTGGCTGGTGGTTCCCCCGTGGATCAGTCGATGAACCCACACTTGAGTTTTAATCCAAACTAAGGGGACTATCCCAGGTGCTGAACCTGTTTGGAGGGGATAAGAGTTCTGAAACTTGGGGTGCATCTACATAACAATTCCCAGACTTTGGTACTCTAAGTGTTTTGGACTTCTATTTTCAGAAGCTCCAGACCAACTGTTGAATTCTGGGAGCTGAGGTCCAAAACATCTGGAAGACCAAAGGTTGGGAATTATCATCTACATAATACAGTTTGACACCACTTTAAGTGCTGCAGCTCCAATCCTGGGGTCTACAGTGTTACAAGGTCTTTGCAGAATATCTGTCAATGCTGGTGCTTCTCAAAGACTACAAACCCCACAATTGTGTAGGATGAAGCCATGGCAGTTAAACTGCATTGTTTCTACAAGCTTAGGCTGCATCATCTCTTTGGGGGGAAAGAGAGACTTGGCTGATGCCTTGCCCATTGGCCAGGTGAGTGCCTTCCTCTTGCCTCTGCTTGTTACCATGAAAGACTATGTGGATTGAAAGCCATGGTGCAGCCCCTTTGGCCCTCCAGATATTTTGCCTCCCCCTCCCCATAAAAACCCTCTCAAAATCCCTGACCATTGGCCTTGCTGACTAGGATGTCTGGATGTTGAAGGCCACAACATCTGGAGGACCAAAGATTCCCCAACCCTGGAGAGACCCCAAGGTTTAAGCTTTGGGGGTCATTCCACCAACCCCATAATACTAGAACTCCTTCCTCATAATACTGGTACTCACCTCATGAGATTAGCAGACTGAATTTGAAATGGATAATGTAGATAATTTTTTAAAAGCCGCCTCTTTATGGAATTTGCTGTAGATGCAGTAATGGCCACTTTAGATGGTTTTAATGGGGATTTAGGTAAACCTCTGCCAACAGCTCTTAGTCACGCTGGTTAAATGCAGCTGATGATGTGGGAGGAGGTATTTGTCTGAATGCCATTTTCTTGCTGGAATGCAGCACCCAGACAAAGCTATTGTCCTTAAACCCTGCTTGAGGGTCACTCAGAGGCATCTAGCTGGGCACTGAGACAAAGAGAGTGATGAATCTGACTGACCTTTGGTCAAAGCTCTCTTCAAGTACTCAGAAGCAGAAAGATTTCCCTTTGCATCTCTTGCCACTTGCAGTTCTGTAGGGCTGTGCAGCCCAAATGTGGAGGTCTCTGGGACATTATTGATCCATGAACCGTCAGCTATCCATTGAGAGAGAGTTTCCAGGAAAGAAACAAACATGTGCAGCCAACAGACATAAATAAAGTACCCATCCCTGGCACATGGAGGGAATGCCAGTCCCCCACTTCAGTAGTTTGAGAAGCACTGCTGTAGGTCTCACATACACAATGAGGGAGCTAACAACTGTAAACCAATGGGACAAATCTGTGGCCACCACATTTGGAAAGATACTGCATCCAAATTCACCTTTTGAAAGGCATGCTCCTGGCGGGGTACAATACCCGAGTGTGGTGTAATTCTTTGGAGCGCATGACTCTGAAAGTTAGGGTTTGATTCCCAGCTTGACCATGAATTCCACTGGTTGACCTTGGACAAGTCACACTCTCTCAGCTTCAAGAGAAGGCTATGGCAAACCACCTCTGAACAAATCTTGCCAAGAAAGCCCCATGATAGGGTTGCCATAAATTGGAAATGACTTGAAGGCGCACAATAACAACAACCACCACCAATACCCCAATAAAACCCAGTACTTGCTTTCAAGGTATAAACCTTTTCAAATACAATTTTGTTTTTAAAACTGCAGCCGTATTGTAATCTTAACCCAGGAATCGAGGTTGCCTCCGCACTGCAGTGACCAGCAAGATGCTTTGCTTCCACAGGTCAACAGATCCAAGATACACCCAAATTAGTACAATGGTGATGATTTACACTATGGGAGCAAACACCACAAAAGAAGCCAGTCCCAACAAAGGCAGGGAATTTTCAGTCATCGCTTCTTAAAATCAGTAAGGAAAAGTAACTTAAGGGCAGTGTGATCTACAGAAATGAAGTCTGGAAATGTCTTCTCCTGGGTTTGCAGGAGCTGAGGAGGGCTGTAGATGACAAGGTGCCTTGGCCCTCTCTCAAACCAAATTGACAGCAATTAGCCACAAAGTCTTCTCAGGCTGCATCTACATTAGAGAAATAACCCGCTTTGGCATCACTTTAACTCTTTCTGGCTCAAGGCTATGGAATTCTGGGAGTTGGAGTTTGTTGTGGGCACAGAGCAGAGTTCTGCTCCACTCTGGGCCCCACAACAAACTCCAACTCCCAGAATTCCATAGCCTTGAGCCAGAAAGAGTTAAAGTGGTCTCAAACTGGATTATTTCTCTAGTGTGGATGCAGCCCCAGCCAAGCTATTACCTGGCCTCATTGTGCATTTCCCTGCTGGATTTCTCCCTCGCAGACTCCTGCTATGGCCACAGAAGCTTCTTCGTTTTTTGGGGACATCCCCAATTTCACAATTTGCCAATAAATTAAAAATACCCTCCCTTGAAGTGGAAACTACAAAGCTAGCAAGTAGGACGGTTTAACTGTTTAAGAACAATTAAAGCACAGAATTAGTACACTCTCAACATTGGGCTGCAATTGTATTACCTCTAAATAGATCTTCAAGTCAGAGTCTTACTACAATCCAGAAATTAAAACAGGTTACACCAAGAAATAATAACCCCGTGAGCACAGCACCTGTCGGTTTTATGTTGTCTGTTTCACAGCTTGGCAAGCCGTTATCAATAAACCCGCTGCAATGCTACATACATACAACCTTTGGCCATGGACCAGCCATTTTCTTCCCCTGAACAGAAAAAAATAACCATGAACAGGAAACAGGGAGTGAGGGACTTGTAAAGACTTCAAGGAGTGACACTATAAACTAAGAAGAAGGAACCAACGCTTTAGTTCACGAGTCCCAGGGATTTACCTTAATCCCAAACCCAAAACAGGCACGTTCTCTTCTGCAGGGATGCTGCTAAGTTAGCAAAGGGGGCACTACTGGTCCAGCTGCCCCATAGCCCTGCAATGCCCTTCTGGCTCCCTTTTGGCATTTGAGGGGCGTCTGGGGCCGAGTAGGAAGCAAAAAAGGAGGTTAGTCTGGCTACAACGCTTCACTTGCTCTTCCCTAACCTGGTTCCTTTCTGGTGTGTTTGACTATAGTTCCCTTAAGCTGCTGGCCACAAGGTTATGGGAGCTGTCACCCAACACTTCTGAAACCCATCAGGTTGGGGAAGAGAACCTTAATTCTGAAGATGCTAACCACAGATGCCGGCAAAACGTCAGGAATAAACTCCTCTAGAACATGGCCACATGGCCCAAGAAATCCACAAAATACTAAGGCACCTTCATTCTTTTGAATTCAGATCTCAAGAGGGAAATGTGCTTGACCCATCAGGTGCCTCCATCGGCCTGAGAAGCCTGTCACCCAGAGGAGGGAATCATGCAGCTCAATGGAGATGGTTGGACTGCAAATCCCAGCATTGACACTGGCAATGCATGCAGGGAATTGTACACCAACATCTAGAGGGCCTTATATTTCCCACCCCTATTGCAGAATATATCCAGAAATCAAGGAGTCCCTTTGTCTACTTTATTGTGTCCCAATCACCTTACTTTCTGCATCTTCTCTACTATGGTATCTGCAGTTTTGTTTTCTGAACATATTTTTAAGGCCAGCCCTTCCCTTTCTACTCAAGCCATCTTCCAGACAACAGCAAAGGCGATGCTGATGAAGGAAAGAGGACTACATATGGTTGGTAATACAGAATACCAGTATAGAATATCTTCAGAACATTTTGTGGATGATTCATGATGCATAAGAAATCGTTCCACATTGCCCTGAAGACATCCTTAGTTGTGCGCCTCCTTAAAGGTAGACGCTGGGACCAAAAAGGAAAATGAGGGAGAGCACAGAAAATGCACAAGTTCTGAACCATCATAGATAATTTCCACTGGTTTCAATGGGATCAGGACTTGGGGGGAAATACATTTTTTTACTGCAACTCCCAAAACGCATCAGCCAGCACGGCCATTGGGGATTCTGGGACCACAGTCAAGAATAACTTCTCCAAGCTCTGAATGAAACACAGATATTTAATTGCAAAATAGATTATAGGCAACAGGCGAATGGTCTTTCCTACTATCAGGGTGTTTATAAGGAACCTATGGGAAAAGTTCTGTATGTTAAAAGTTTGCTTATCTGTTGGCTAGCAGCTTAAAGGGAAAAGTTAAATTTGGAAGTTACGAACTGCATGGCCTGAAGTAGTTGCCACAGCCTTCCCTTCTCTTCTGTACTCCAGATGTGTAGATCTTCAACTCTTCATAAACTATGTTATCTGGGGGATTATGAGAGTTGTAGTCCAATACTCTTGGAGGACAAGTTGGGAGAAGACAGAGATACGACGACTCCTTCACAAACCAGTCTCCTTGCTTCAGAATATCACATAGCACCATTACCGCCCCCTCCAAAGTGAAAAACATATTAAATATACTTGGCTTCCAGTAGATGATTAGTTTTATCCTCAGTCAGCTGACAACAAAGGCATTCTTAACTCCCTTGAAGCTGTGTAATGGACACATTATGCAGCCAATTCAGATGATGAGAAATGGTCTGAAAAGGTGGGAAGGCATGATCCAGACATGACTTTTTGGGGGCAGAATCTGGGAGTTATAGTCCCAAAAGTCATCCCCCCCAAGCTTTGGGCAGATCTGCTTAAAAAAATAAAACTGGATATGTGCAAAACTGCCATTGCAACACATACCCAGCCAGAGGAAACATACACTGCACTTTCAGATATATGTCCCTTGTTGAAAGAGGCCTGTGTGCGCTCTATCACCCTCCAATTCCCCAATTTCCCTTCGTCATAGGTTTTTATCAGCATGCCACAGATGGAGGAGAGTGGCTGCCCTAGAAACTGACTCCCGAAAGTGGATCAACACAGACATACTTGTATGTTGTACCAAAAGAGGCAATGCCTCTGTTTTGGCAGGACTTGGGATGAGCCTCTGGGAGTACACTTGTCCTTCCGCATTCGCTGGCATTAGGGGCACAGGATCCACATGAATCTGGGAAAACCACAAATAACAAAAACACTATGTTTTTACCTGAGAGAACTCTAGGAATCTCTAGGTTCTCCAGTGCAACTCTGTGGTCAACATCTGCCAGACATTGACCACATAATTGAGTGGAAGGAGCTACAAATGTCCAGTGAAGTGGTTTCTCTACGAATCTCTAGATCCTTCTGTATGAGTTTTGGTTAAAGTTGACTATAGAGTTGCACTGGAGGGACCTAGATATTCCTAGACAGAACAGATTAATAAAACCCATGAACCAAAGCCGCAAATGTGGAGGGATGAGTATACTGGAAAGCATCTCTGGGCATTACCAGATCTCCCGGTTGGCACAACCCTGTCTCTGTTGAAGCCCACAGGGTATAGTTCTTCCCCTGTGCAGCTCAGAGAGGACTCCAATGCTTTCTTGCTGTGGTCCATCTCTTTGCATTGGTAGCACAGTGGTTAAATGTCTGTAATGCAGCCACTCACTCAAAACACAAGGTTGTGAGCTCAAGACCAGCAAAAGGGCTCAAGCTTGACTCAGGCTTGCATTCTTCTGAGGTCGCTAAAATGAGTACCCAGATTGTTGGGGGCAAATTAGCTTGCAGTTGTAAACTGCTTAGACACTGCTTAGGTGGTATGAAGCGGTATATAAATGAAGCTTGTTTTTTTTTTTGTTGAGGCAGAAGGACCAATCGTGTTTGTTTATTTATTTATGGTATTTTTGAAGGCTATCAGAGTGTCCACCAAAGACATCTGCCTCTACCTTCTGGAGAGCCCTGTTTGCCATGCCACCCTAGAAAATTGTTTTCATACCATGGTCCCTGTACTGTATTAACTTAGATTTAAATTCACCTTCCAGCATCTAATCTTTGATCTCACATAGTCATGTATTTGAAGGGTGAATGGGCATTTTAAGCATTTTCTTCTGTTGAGTGAGTCTCGGGTCATCTTGTCTGTCACTTCAGATACATTTGGGATTTTTAGGCACACGGATGACACCAGATCTGTACCCACATAGCTTAGCTGAGGACAAAATACTGGTGACTGTTGCGATTCTGGATTCAACTAGAGGTCTCTCCAGATGAAATGGCACCAAACCCCAGAACAGAGATTAGAAAAGTTCCTTTTTTGAACTACCACCAAGTCCAAAAAAAAAGAGGACCTTTACCAAGCTCTGCCCCAGAGTGTCCTAGGATGTCACAACAGACACTGGGACACACTAAGGTACCCATCCATAACTTCTGTGTCGTTCCTTGGACGGTGGGTGAGCCCTAAACCGCCTTTGTCAGCCCATAGCACACTGCCCTTGCATAAGGATGGGTTCTCTCAAGGCCCTGAGCTGCACCTGGAAGTTTGGCCTAAGCCAGGGATGGGCAGTTATGGCAGGAGCCCATTTTTCTAGCCACACGCAAGTATTGTGTCTTCTTCAGTTATCACTGCCAGAAATGTAATTGAACTTTTGGGGGTGTTCTTTCTTTTTATGCAAAAAAGAAACCAGCGCTGCTGCCAAACAGTTTGACCCCTGCTTCAACTGCCATGGCTCCATCCTATGGAATCCTACGATTTGCAGTTTCTTGTGGCACCAGAGCTCTCTGACAGGGAAGGCTAAATATCTCAGAAAATTACAAATCCCAGATTTCCATAGTATTAAGCCATGGCAGTTAAAGGGGTGTCAGACTGATTAATTCTGCCATGCAGAGGCAGCCTGTAGTGTGGCAGAGCGTTTTGGGGGGGTTGGGGAAAAAAAAGGGGGGGGCTAAAAAAAAAAAAAAAAAAGGTGTGGCTCCAGAAGGGAGGAATATCTCCAGCATTGCAAGTCCCTCCATTGAAAGTCCATTTTCTCAAAGCCATCCCCCCAATTCATGTAAAGGATCCTAATTTCCACCCTTAACACAGTCAGAAATGGGGAGAAAGCACTTCTCAGGGTTACTTCAGGGAGCAATGACAAGTTACACACTGCAGAGTCAAAGGTGGCCTCTCTCTCAACGCAACCTTTACTTCTTTAATGCCATTGGAAGCAGAAGCCCCTTCATCTTCTTGCCCACAGAGATTTTGGCAAAGTGAAAAATCTGAGGTTTTGTTTGTTTCTGGCCCCAGTTCCTGTAAAAGCCTTCCTCTTCTCTGCTCTCAAAGAGGGGCTCTCAGTCTCTCCCCCACGAGACTCTAGCCTCAGTCTCTTTCCAAGGTTGGCTCACTACTTCCGTTTCTTCCCTTTCTTTTTCAGAGAACCCGGCCAGGGGAAGCCGCGGAACTCCAGGCAGGCAGCTGCGTTGTGGGCGATGTAGTAGAGGTTGAGCATGGCGGCTGGGCTCAAGATGTCCACCTCGCCCGCGGCCTTCTTGGATTTCTTCCCTTTGCCTTTGCCCTTCCGTTTGCCCTTGCCCTTCCCTTTCCCTCCGCCTCCCTGCAAGGAAAAGGGGGGAAATGAAAGTTAACTAAGCCTGGGATCTGACAAGCTACTAGCATAGCACTGTTATTATGGTAGC
Source organism: Sceloporus undulatus (assembly GCF_019175285.1). NCBI lineage: Eukaryota > Metazoa > Chordata > Lepidosauria > Squamata > Phrynosomatidae > Sceloporus > Sceloporus undulatus. Next base: position 3,593,473 of record NC_056526.1, on the reverse strand, counting down.
TGCTGCAGTATTTATTCTAATTTATTTCCCATTTTGGACTCATGGCGGATTACAACAGTTAATACAAGCATACAAAGGGTTCTTCTAGTACCTTTGAGACTAACTGTGCAAAAGAAGTTGTAGCATAAGCTTTTGTAGACTTGGTCTCCTACATCGGGTGCATGGGTTGCATTGGTTCCCAGGAAGGAGACCAAGTCTACAAAAGAGTGAATGAGGCATAAATTCACATGGAGTGAAAGAGGCACAGATTTTGAGAAAAATGACCAAGTCTGCATAAGCTTATGTCCAGTTCACTCAGTGCATCTGAGGAAACAGACCAAGTCTATGAAAGCTTATGTCTTGTTCACTCCATGGATGTGAGGAATTAGTCCAAGTCTACAAAAGCTTATGCCCAGTTCTCTCCATGCATCCAAGGAAACAGACCAAGTCTATGAAAGCTTATGCCCAGTTCCGTCCATTATTCTGAGGAAGACGATCAAGTCTACTAAAGCTTAGGCCAGTTCCCTCCATGCATCTCAAGAAGTAGATCAAGTCTATGAACACTTATGCCCAGTTTGCTCCATGCATCTGAGGAAGTACACCAAGTCTACAAAAATTCATGCTGCAACATCTTTCACTCATTTAGGTCGGTTACAAACCGGCAGTTGGGACGTCCAGAGGACGTCCCATTTTAAAAAAGGGGCGTCTCTTCTAGACGCCCTTGAGTCTAGTACGGACTGTGTCTGTACAATATGGAGCCGGCCCTTCTACATGGCCAGCGCCATATTGACGTATCGGACGCTGAGCGTCTGAACGTCGCGCGGCCCTAATGATGTCACGAATGCGCCCTTGGCGCTTCGCGACGTCATCAGTGCGCCGCTGAAAGAAGCTCCATTTTTGAGCTTCTTTTTTGCTCCGCATGGGAGCTGCGCAGTTTGGCTGCTGAGGCTCCCACGCGGAGCAAGCGGCGGCGGTCTAGAACCCGCCCCCGTCTCAAAAGTACTACAAGATCCCTTTGCATAATGGTTTTCCAGACTAACATGACTATGACTCTAAAACATGCACAGTTAAAGATTCACAGGATAGAAATGTTTAAAAGCAAATAAACTACAGTCCACCCTCCATATCTGTGGACTTGCCATCCATGGATTTAACCATCTGTGGATGGCAAGCCCCCACTTTCTTAATGGAGGCGTGTGCACATGGCTGAGCTATCAGGGTGTGCCACACCGCCATTAAGAAAACTGGGACTTGAGCATGCATGGATTTTGGTATCTGTGTGTGTGGATCCAGAACGGATCCCCCATGGATACAGAGATCCAACTGCATTATAAGTTTAAAATCAATTTAAAAAGTTAAAAAAACAACAACCCACAAATAAAAATCCAGCACATTCTCCAAGGCCTGTTTCCAGCAAATCTCTGAATAAGTGAATCCCAAGTGACACTGTTATCAGCCGCCCTGCTCAGGTCTTGCAAATACAGGACAGCCAAGGCTTCTTTCAATGAGTCTATCCACTTGTATCGGGGTGTTCCTCTTTTCCTATTGCCTTCTACCTTACCAAGCACTACTGTATTTTCTAGTGAGTCATGTCTTGTCATGATATGGCCAAAGTATAACTGTCTCAGCTTAGACATCTTGGCTTCCAGGCAGAGTTCAGGCTTGATTTGCATTCTCCAAAACTAGGAAAATCCACATAAAACGGATGCAAGGTGCCTTCCAGTTGCACCAGGTATCACTTCCAGTCACTGTGGTCCTTGGCATTGGCTGTGGTACAACAGAAGAATTCACAGCCGTGGCACCTCCTGAACCACTGGCTCCTCAACGGCCCAATCCAATCCAGCAGCATATCTGTGTTCGGGATACTTTTACACTTCCCAGCAACCTGTGAATAGCATCTCAAGCAAGCCATATTTTGATTCGTCTTTTTAGCTTCTTAAACTGTCTGATAGGTTTTTAGCCTTTTGAAATCTTCTTAACTGCTTACACTGTTTTAAATTAGGTTGGTTTTATTGTATGTTGTCCTGAGGTCTTTAGACAGAGGGCAGTATTTAAATATTTTTATAAATTAATAAATGCAGGAATCATTCTGATCCCACTGAGAAGCAGTTGGAACATCATGACGGAGATGGCCTGAATCTTCTTGTTAATCCCAACTAGTGTTTTTGTTGCTATCAGCCATCCAATTGACCAACCCTACAAATGAGGGACCTCCAAGAGCGCAGGTCATCAACTGCCCCGCTCATGTCTTGCAAACCATGTCAGTGGTTCCTTGTCAACTAGAGCAGACCCATTGACTCAACAAATTTTATCTACACGTTGACTCAACACGCAACAGTTGACCCAATGAGTTTACTCTGGTTGTGGCTAACAAACAAGATTCAAGCTCAGGTCACATGGATCCTTCTTGGATGCACCCAAAACCCAGCAGAACTGCCTCCATTGCCACCAGTGTCAGTGAATGGACTGAGAAAGCTACGAAGGGATTGGAAGCGTAACAAACACTGTTCTAAACCAGCGAAGACAGACTGGGAAGAAGATCTGGAAAAGCTCAGCCAACAATCTCTAGGGCTGCTGCCCCACTACAGAAATAAAGCAGTTTGACACTGCTTTAACTTCCATGGCTCCATCCTATGGAATTCTGGGATTTGTAGTTTGTTGTGGCACCAGAGCTCTCTGACAGGGAAGTCTAAATCATAGAATCATATACTCATAGAGGTGGAAGAGATGCCAAGGGCCATCCAGTCCAACCCCATTCTGTCGTGCAGGAACACACATCAAAGCAACCCCCACAGATGGCTAGCCAGCCTCTGTTTAAAATCCTCAAATGTCACAAAACTGCACATCCCAGAATTCCATAGCATCGATCCATGGCAGTAAAAACTGGCATCAATCGGCTTAATTTCTGCAGTGGGGCATCAGCCTAGCTCTCCTCTCCATCAGCGGCAAATAACAGCATCTCCTCTCTAACACACACAAAATGGTGGCTCTAGACATTACCATAGTGTTGTCCTTTTACTGAACCGAACTGGTGGCCATTGCATCTAGTCTTGCGGCAAGACAGGTGAACTTCTTCCGCTTTTCAAAAGACTCCAAACACAACGCCTGCAATGAATTACAAAGGCGGTTAAGAGTGGTGTAGTGGATTGGGCGCTGGGCTCTGGCTCTGGAGACCAGGGTTCGAATCCAAGCTCAGCCATGTAAATCCACTGGGTGATCCTGGGCAAGTCTCACTCTCTCAGCCTCAGAGGATGGAAATGGCAAACCCCTCTATGAAGAAACTTTATACCTTAGGGTTGCCATAAGTCGGAAATGACAACAAGAAGAGCCCAATGAGACCATTACAGCCCAAGGGAACCCAACAAAGGCTATCCACTGATTCTCACAAAGATTTTGCAAGAATATAGGAGCCATCCAGCAGCAATGTGTTTCAAGGCAAGCTAATGCGGTTGCTCCTGAATAAGAAAGAAATCTCATTAATTAAAAACAAACAAACAAACAATCATGCAAATACAAATATTAGAAACAGAAACCGACCCCAGTACTAAACATGTTTCCAACCTAAAAACCTTCTACTAAGATCAACTGACATAGAACCATATTAACTAATATTTCCTAATTAGTAACAATAATGTTTTAGTGCTTCTACACATAAATCACATCTAAATAAATCAAAATACACCGCTTCATAAAACATCCACACCCCCATTGCAACCTCCCCACTCCTTTCTTCCCTCTTTCTTTTTCAATCCTCCATTAGCCTTTCTTATTCTTCCTATTCTTTCCATTTCCTTCTCCATCCTTTATTTTGACCCTAGATCTCCATCCCTTTTATCTCTTCCTTCTTCTTCTTCTCATGCTCCTTCCTCCTCATCCCTTCTTTTCTCCTCCACACCTCCCTTCAAACCGCTTCCACAACCCTTCCCTTCCCTTTTTTCACCTCCTCAAACCCTGAAGGCCTGAAATTCAAGTTCTGCTATTTTACATTTACAGTGGGCCCTTACTATTTGCTGGGGTTTGGTTCCAGGGTCCCTCTGGTACCAGACTCTGTGGATGCTCAAGTCCCAGGATATACACTGGGATATTACTACTACTATTACTACTGGCCCCTTGGTATCCAATGGGGTTGGTTCCAGGATACCAAAATTTATGAATGATCAATCCCCATTATATACAATGGGTTGTTGTTATTATTATTATTATTATTACTACTACAATGGGCCCTTGGTATTGACTGGGGTTTGGTTCCAGGACCTCCCTGGACCCCAAAATCTGTGGATGCTCAAGTCCCATTAAATCCAATGGGGTGGCAAAATACTTTGCTTTTTGGAATTTAAAAGAGGCTAAAAATTGTATTAAAAAACAGAATCCTGGGGTTTGTAGTGAGGCAGGACAGCCATTTTGGGCAAATAAGGCCGAAGCGGCCTTCTAAAAACTACAAATCCCAGGGTTTCCACTTAAAAGTGGTGTCAAACCACATTATTCCTGCAGTGCAGACGCACCCCAAGGCGTTACAGTCTTGTTTTGTGCCTCTTAATATCCCCAAAATAAGATTTCCCCCAAAAAAAACCCACAAAAAATTGACACGCATCGTTCCATTCTCACGTGCGACGCGTGTCCTAGACGCGTGTCGCCCCCTCCAGGCGGGACTCACCAGCAGCCCCTCTCTTCTTTTTAAGCGCGCAGACGCCGGTTGAGCGGGCGTGGCCTCTTGCCGCCAGAGAGGCGGAGCTCACGTCCTTCTGTCTACTTTCGTTACTATGGTGAAGGGAGGGGCCAGTCTCTGCGTAGAGTAGCAACCAGAGCGCTCCGCCATAACTGAGCCTACCGCGCATGCGCAAGCGGTGGCTTCTGTGAGGGAAGATAAAGACTGGTATCGGGCGTAGTAAAAAAATAAATGGCGGGAACAAAATTGCGCATGCGCCGTTACTTCAAATCTTTTCTGTCTTTGCTCCTCCAGATTTTTTGGACTTCATCTCCCAGAAGCCCTAGCCACCTTGGCCAACAGGCAGGAATTCTGGGAGTTGAAGTCCAAAAAATCTGAAGGAGGGAATATTTAATACTTTTAAAACATTTTTTCCTCTTATTTACTGAAGCTAGTGGTGGTGCTGCTGACACTCTGAGGCACCACTGTTCTCCCAAGGAAGTCACAGAAACTTTAAACAGAACCAATCCCGCAATTAACCTATTGTTATTTCTGTTGCTGTGGTGTGCCTTTCAGTCATTTCCAATTTATGGTGGCTCTAAGACAAACCTATCAGGGTTTTCTTGGCAAGATTTCTTCAGAGGGTGTTAAAAATGACATTTTCTGTATTATAGCCGTTTTAATTGTTGAGATTCTGCCCAAGAGCAATATTAATATATAATAATAGATATCCCACCATATATCAAAATATGTTAAAAGCAAGCTACTTTAGTGGTTAATTGGAAGAGTGCTTGAAGAGAAACAATGACTGCATCTGCACTGCAGAATTAATACAGTTTGGCACCACTTCAACCGCCATAGCTGACTACTATGGAATTGTGGGATTTGTAGTTTTGTGAGGCATATAGCTTTCTCTATCAGAGAGCTCTGGTGCCACAAGAAACTAATCTCAGGATTCCATAGGATGGAGCCATGGCAGTTAAAGTGGTATCAAACCGCATTAATTCTGCAGCATGGCAGCAACGCACGTTTTCCAAAAATCTGTTCTTGGGAGCACTCAGCAATGGTTAAAAAGATATCTTTCTGTTGCATTAACTAGACTTGAACCCATAAAAAAAGAGACACCCTGAAAAGAGACATGGTAGGGTTGCTAGAGTCAAAACCAGAAAGGGCTCCTGTGGTTGTAATGCATGAGAAGAGGACATTTCATTAGATGTGCTTGTTACCTGGTTGCATATGCAACACCTGTCAAAATTCCCTTTATGCAACCATTAAATGTACAGCAGCCATACCCTCCAACCATCTCGATTAATCTCTCATACTGTGTTTTCAGATGCTTTTAAAATGTCCTGTTTCTCTCCCTTCCTCTGTCTTTCCCCCTTTTTTCTCAGCTTACTGCAGTTGCTGCAAAATACATTAAGTTCAAATAAATGAAATGAAATAGTTTGCACTATTCAACAACATAACACACACAGCCTGCACTTAGTGCCCTAAATACCTTCAAGGCACTAGATCCTATCTGATCTTGGAAGCTAAGCAGGGTCAGCCCTGGTTAGTCCTTGAATGGGAGACCACCCAGGAATACCAGGGGCTGGAGGCTCTATTTCAGAGGAAGGAACTGGCAAAACCACCTCTGAGGATTCCTCACCTAAGAAAACCCTAGGAAATTAATGGGGTGGCCATAAGGCAACAGGTGACATGAAGACACACACATTGCCTAAAAATACTCTAAAGGCACTAGGCCCCATCTGATCTTGGAAGCAAAGCAGGGCCAGGCTTGGTTAGTCCTTGCACGGGAGACTACCAAGGAATACCAGGCGCTGTAGGCTATATTGCAGAGAAAAGAACTGGCAAAACCACGTTTGAATCTTCCTTGCCTAAGAAAACCCTACAAAATTCATGGGGTCCCCATAAGTCTACAGGCAATTTGAAGACACATACACAGACCTGAGTGGATAAGACATGAAGCGACCTCAGGTCACTGAAAGACTCTTTAAGTCTGTCATCTCTGCTGCTTTCTCTAAGACACAAGTAACTCTTTTGGTGCATTTCCAGCTCTGGAAACCTCAGGAATTGGACTAGAAGGATAGTGGGAGAGATATATCTTTAATTTTCCACTGATGTTAAACAGTCATTCCTTAGCTCTTATTATGGAGCTATATGTGGATTCATTGCCTTATGCTTGGCCAACCTACATCGTACCATGCAGCATTCTTTTAAACCCATCACAGCAAGTGGGAAATTGAAGAAAGGGGAGCCAGAAACCATAAATTGCCACATTTTCCCCACCAAAGAAGGCGCATTAATGCTAGTAGTTGCTCTTGAATTTATTGCCACATTCACTACATCATATAACTCCCCTGAATTAATTTATACATGCCCAGCATTATAAATGAATCCCTGGAACTTGTCCAGCTTGTGAAAGTTGTTCCTACAAAAGTTTAAAATGTCTTCCCTCTCTCCGTCTGAAAGCACTTGTAATTTTAGCACTGATCCAAGTCATTAAATGGACGACATGCACACATACTTTTAAGAGTAACCTTTATTCTTGGTTATAAAGCTGTGCTTTAGAAGTGGTTTATTTAATATGGCCATTTCCTTGAAAAATGATTTGTCAGTACAACTCACATTAGAAAACAAACTTTCTTACCCCACAGTAACAGAGAGAATACATGTGTTTTTGTAACTTGTGCGTATCCTTGATAAACGGCAATAGACATGTGCAGTATTTGTCGTAGAACATGCTGCTACAATAAAAGAAGTATTAGTAATGAAATTCCTTTTTCCAAACATGAATTGCCCCCTGGAAAAGATAAAATAAGATTTCAGCAAAAAGGCCCCGGTCTCACATTAGCAACTTAAAGATAACAAGATAATTTCTGTGTGCAGTTGTTTTATTGGAGCTGACAGCATGCATATCTGGCTCCCAGTTACACCAGTGAACCATGGAACAGTTTTTGGCCTGTAACGTCCACACAGCTGGCAGGGAGCTAGATATATGAACTAACCTTTTATATAAAAATGTATGTTTTTTCAGACGTTGGCATAATATGCGGAAGTCCTTTTGTGCTTTTAAGAGGTAGCATGGAAGGGGCAGGGAAAGAAAATCCAGTTTTTAAAAACAACAAATTTTCATACTGGTGGGGTGGAAGAGGAAGAATTAAAATCCTGTCATTTGCATTTTATACAGAAGGCCTTGCAGTGTTTCACATTGTGCCAGTAAAAATGTCTCTCTCTCTCACACACACACACTCTATAGATTTCCAGTTAACCAGTTTAGGCTAGCAACTGGCTTTAGCTACCTTGGGCCACTGGACAAGAATTGAGTTTGGCCCTATCTCTGGGTGCATCTACACTGTAGAAATAATGCAATCTGACACTACTTTATACTCCATACTATGGAATCCTGGGAGTTGAGGTCTTACAAGGTCTTTAGCCTTCTCTGGCAAAGAGTGTTGGTGCTTCACAATACTAGAAACCCTAGGATTCTGTAGGATGGAGCGATGGCAGTTTAAAGTGGGGTCAAGCTGCATTATTATCCACTGCGTAGATGCACTTTCGGTCACAAATATTTCTCCACTGGCCGCTATATAGCCTGTGCTTGTGGTATGCACAAAACACCAAGCAACAGTCCAGGGACAATCCCATGTATCACCACTTGGAGGCAGATTTTGTGATTTACAAAAATCTCATTAAGATTTGAACAAGTAATTTTTCCAACATGTAAAAGTGGAAAACAAGGAATCATTGAATGGAAAATTGCATAAAATTGTTCACACTGCATGCATACTCTCTCTTTCTCTCTTTTACACACACACACACACACACACAGATCCCCAAACTAAATTTGCAAGTATTTCTTCTCTCTTTGAAGAACCACTCCCATAGTACAATTTTCATGCCTAGATAACCTACAAGGTCCTCTCTGGCACATTTAAACCAATTTCTAGGAACCATGGAGCTTGATTTCATGAGAAGCAAGCTAGACATGGTGTGCTATAGGTTTGCAAAAGTGCTCATTTGCTCAGCATCCAAATACTGAGTTGTGAACCACGTCTTGGGAAACATGGCATATGCAATGACCCTGACACCGAAAGCAATCATGGAAGGAAATGTAAGGATTTTAAAAATATACTGTTCAAGACAGGACAGCATAAAATAACTCAGCATAAGATTCTCTGCTACTACTGAGAGCTACTGATTTGCAGTAGACAGAAGTGAGGTGTACCAAGGGATAGGAAGGATGGGGGCATTGCATTTAGGTTGCCTAACATTTCAACTTATTGTAAAAGGTTTCCTGCCAGACCTAAGGGCTTGCAAACATGGAAGGATCTCCCTCCCCCACCCCCCAAGATTCAGCACCAATTTTCTGGAAAGACCTAAGATGGCATTTGGTTCAGCACAAGCTTCCTAGCCTGCTATCACTGATAGTGCAACAGTTCTTCCCAGCGGATCGGCTGAGAGAAGACTTCTCTCTCCAGCCACAGTTCGTAGGAGTAATGGAAATCTTCAGGAAGTTCCAGCTGTTGCCCCAGGACACTCTGCAAACAGTTGTCCACTGGAGCAAATTCAGAGTCCTGGGGTTTATCATACCTTCGGCTGTTAAAAGCCTCAATGTTGGCTCGCAAAGTGCATTCTTCGGCTTGGAAGTCCCAAGGCCGGGCGTCTATATCTATGTTATCAACAAAGAAGAGGAAAAAGTAAGACAGCTTTCCCTAATAATAGAAAAAGGACTATCATATATACATGACCGTAACTCGAGAAATGTTAGCATTGGGTCAACTTACCCATGGGCAATGCTTGGGTTTGGAGGGACCACCAGGGAGTCCATGAGGATTATTGGAAAGCAACCCAGCAAATTCCTCCTAACTTGAGGTGTGAAGAGGCTGGACCACCCAGCTCAGGGGAGAAGGAAGGAGGAAGCTGAGGCTGCCTCTGTGCACCTCAAGCCAGGAAGAGCTTACTGGGCTCTTTTCAACTACTCTATGGTCCTTCGTCCTCCACCTCCATCCCGGCAACAGCATGGGCTTCCCAAAAGTCCCTGAAAAACCATCTAGCGTGATCACCTAAGATCTGGCTTCTGGGAAGAGAGGCTCTAGGGAAGAGACTGTTGAAAAATAACCCAGCAAACTCCTCCTTGCTCAAGGCACATGGAGGTAGGCTCTAAAGCAGGAAGGCTTTGGCAGTGGATTCTGGCAAGGTGGAAAGTTGGGCTTAAGTCCCACTTTTGGGGAAATGGCAAGATATATAATAAAGTGATTGACTTACCTAGATGGACCTTGTTGTCCCTTCCAATTTGGTGGTTTCATAAATAAACTCAACAGGTCATCCTAAAATCTACCATTCAGGTTACTTGAAAAGATTTCTTACACAATCAGTTCTTGTAATGGACAAAAGAAACCACATTCCTTTCATGAAGACTGGTCAACTCTTATTAAATTAGTTATGCCACACTTGCCCAAACCACTATCAAGAACTGCTGACTTACAGAGAGACACTTTCTGCTTGAAACCAACCCCACTGTGAAATTTTGTGTTCATCCTAATTGTACAATGTCACCCAGATAACTATCCTAATGGAATTGTCTGTTAAGTGTCGCTTATATGTGTTTTTCTGTTATCACATATCTTAAATCTATTTGAACATTTTGTTCTCATTGTTGATTAGTGAAACTGAATTAAATAAACATGCATGAGCGGTCAGTATGGCTGGTGCTGAGGGATAATGGAAATACAGTCCAAAAAACTAACTTTTCCAAGCCTGACAAAGGAGTCCCACATCAGTGAAGACCACTGTCAATCCTCCAGTGGAAAGGAAGGTCTTTGCAACACTCACCGTTCCCATAAGCCCAATCGTCATTCATGCGGTGGCGCACTTTCTGGTAGATGGCGGACATGGTTTTCATGTTGCTCTTCCTCCACTGGCGCCCAAGGTACTTGGTCTGGATCTTGAGCAGCTTCAGGACATAGAGCTGCAGCATGGCTTGCTTCACTTTCAGAGCCCGTTTCAGAATCGGAGCAGACTTGAAGACCACCAACATCTGTCAACACAACCATCAGGTAAAAGGAGGTAAAACAGCTCTTTTTTAAAAAAGCTCAAACCTAATGCATTAGGAATAGCTTCCTGAACTGACTAGCTTGGAAGGTGGTGGATTCTTCTTCTTTTGCAGGATTTTAAACAGACGTTTAAAAGCCACCTGTTTTAGCTATAGTTTCCTGCACTGGCAGGGGACTAGACTAAATGACTCTTGGGACCCTTTCCAATTCTAGTTTTATGATGCTACGATTTGTATAATGTAAAACATGTTTGCAGGAAACAAAAGAAGGCTTGCAGTAGCAGAATTAATAGTGAGATACAATACATTGCATTTTCTACTTTGCTGAGCCGGTATATAGGTTGTTGTTACACAATGCTTAGAAGTTATTTTGTAAAAGTAACATCTCAAAAGTTACTAAAACAGTCATTTTGCAGTTACATTTTACTTTGCATGTTTTTTATTCAACAACAGAAAGGACAACATGGACCAACATTCGAACATGTACAGGTCGAGTCTCCCTTATCCGAAATTCTTGGAACCAGAAGTCTTTTGGATTTGGATTTTTTTATTTTGAAATACCTGTACATATTTGTGTACACATACATAACACAATTATCTTGGAGATGGGATGCTAAACATGAAATTCATTTTTCACGTACACCTTATACACATAGCCTGAAAGATATATTATACATAATATTTTTAATAATGTTGCGCATTAAGTTTGTTTACACAGAACCATCATAAAGCAAAAGTGTTGCTATCTCGGCCACCTATGAAGACATATTTGGAATAATTTGGATTTTTCAATAAGAGAGACTCAACCTGTACCTCCATAATTATAAAAACACAAGGTAATAGTTATATTGCAAAAGGAGTGAAGTTAACCCTTGTTAAGTTAAGACTGTATGTAATAAAAAATTTTTTTATCTTGGTTGGAAAATGAAACAGAAACACACACTCACACACACACACACACACACACACCATTGTCCTGGAATGTTTCCACTTGGTCAGTTTGTTGAGGATCCTCAGCAGGTTGATACAGGAGAAAAGGTTCCTCCAACAGAACTGGTTGTTTTCCCCAGTTTCCTGCAACCAAGGGAAAGGACATTTCAAAATTATGATAACGCATCTTAACAGTTTACTGTTCTCTCCAAAATAGCTCTCAGAAACAAATCTCTTTGGGCAAAACACTGGTACAGAGTTTGCATTCTCTGCCTTAACATACCCAATTCTAAATCCTATCATTAGTTCTGACAAGAGTAGGCCCACTAAATCAGTAAGATTTATTGATATATTGTCTCTCTGTTGAACTATTACTGTAACTGAATACGTCTACTCTACCTATCTAGATCAAGGAAAGCAACTGTGCCATTCTATACTGCTTTGGTCAGACTCCTGTGTCCAGTTCTGGGCACCACAATTCAAGAAGGATGTTGAGAAGCTGGACCGTGTCTAAAGGAGGACAATCAAAATAGTAAAGGGTCTGGAAACTATGAAGCCCAATAAAGAACAGCTTAGGGAGCTGGGTAGGTTTAGTCTGCAGAAGAGAAGATTAAGGAGTGATATGATAGCCCCATTTGAATATCTGAAGGGATGTCATGTTGAGGATGGAAGAGGCTTGTTTTCTGCTGCTCCAGAGATTAGGACAGGAGCCAGTATGGCACAGTGGTTTGAGTGCTGAACTAGGACCCTCAAAATCATCGTTTAATTCCCAGCTTGGCCATGAAACCCACCGGGTGACCTCAGACAAGTCACGTGCATTCAGCCTCAGGAGAAGGCAATGGCAAACATCCTCTGAACAAATCTTGCCAAGAAAACCCATGATAGGTATCTGAAGGCACACAACAACAGCAGAGTCTAGGACAAGGAGCAATAGATGCAAGCTTCAGGACAAAAGATTCTACCTAAACTTCAGGAAAAACTTCCTGACAAAAAGAGCTGTTTGACAGTAGAAGACGCTGCCTTGGAAGGTGGTGGAGTCTCCTTCTTTGGAGGTTTTTAAAGAGAGCCTGGATGGCCATCTGTAACAAGGAGTACGTCTTTGATGGAGTCTTCCTGTGTGGCAGAATGGGGTTGAACTGGTTGGCCCTTGAAGGTCTCATCCAACTCTAGGATTCTATGATTCCCTTTCCAAGCTGAGAATTTATTTTAAAAACAGCAACCCATAGGGGAGCTCACACAAGGCTTCATATCAGTGTAAAAATGTGCCTCCATTTCCTCTGGCTGCCATAGCCTTGGCAAAAGCAATACCTTCTGCTAGAGAAGAGAATGAAGGAAGCATTGTGTATGCCAGTGGCCATTATTGGTGACTCCATGTCAATGGGGCAATGAATGCACTCCAGGTTTTAAAGGAGTTCTTCAAGAATGCTGAAATCCGTTCCGTTATAGTAGTCCAAAAGGGACATAACTAAGGTGTGTATTATGTTTATGCCCTGGAATGGTGTCAGGGGGTGAAATCACCTCCCTCCTCCAGCCCCACGTTGCCAGTCCAATTCAAGAGAAAGCCAAGCTCTGCTTTCTGACTAGGAAAGGGGTTTATGTGAGGACTTTGGATGTAAGAAGTCCCCTTGCACAGTCAAGAAATAACAAATCTTTGTCAGTTTGTGAGAGCCAGCATTGTGTAGTGGTTTGAGTCACTATGATTCTGGAGACCATGATTCAAATCTCCGTTTGCCCACAGAAACCTATTGAGTGACCTTGGGCAAGTCACATTTTTTCAGCCTCAGAGGATGGCAATGGCAAACCTCCTCTGGATAAATCTTGCCAAGAAAACCCCTTAGGGCTGCCATAAGTCCTAAACGACTTGAAGGCACACAGCAACAAATGACAATTTGCATGAGGCACCACTAGAGTTCGCTGCTGCTTCAAGGGAAAGGAAAATTTGGGAGGTGGAATGTGATTTTTCCCTGTCCCAAAAATCTGCACAGTCTATACCAGAAGACATGTTGAGTGGGGAACCCATTCATCTTAGCAAACAGATCTGCTGGTGGGTTGTTTCCAGTCTCTTCTGCTCCAGAGGGCTATTCCAAGGAACCAAGTGTGGACTGCAGAAGGCTCACATAGAATCACAGAATTCTAGAGCTGGAAGGGACCACAAAGGCCATCTATTCCAACACCATTCTGCCATGCAAGAATACACAACCAAAGCACCCCTGGAAGATGGCTATCCAGCCTCTGTTAAAAAACTTCCAAAGAAGGAGTCTCCACAACACTCTGAAATACATCAATTGAGGCTTCCTAGGCATAAATTTCAGGTGTAGAAATCAGTGACAGCTTTTGCATCAGTGGGATTTTAGAATCTGCTCTAAATTCTATTCCAAATTCACGGTGCTGAATCCGTTTTGGGAATAGGGTTCAGAATCCAGGATGCACTGTTTGTAATTTGGACTAAAACCCAGAGCAGATTCACCATACATTGCCTCCCAGTGAAATGGAAGCTACCAATCCAAAATGTAAGTGGAGCAGGCAGAACAGAACAGAAAAGCACACAACTCAATTTAATTTCTTTTAAGAGACAATGATGGGAACTTATTTTTCTGGTCACTGGCACTGGCGTCAGAAGACAGCCCCCCTCCCTAGTGTCACAGATTCTCCCTCAGGGTTGTGCAGCGTAAATCAAAATGGCAGAGTTCTGCACTGATTGTGCCACAAAACCCTTCCACTTAATGGCAAAGTTACACAATTTAATGTACAGCAGGCCCTCTACTTTTGCTGGGGTTAGGGGCACAGGATCCCCATGAAAGTGGGGAAATGCAAATAACCCCCCCCTTTCTTTTTTTACCTGAGAACACGTCTCTAGGAATCCTCCAGTGCAACTCTATGGTCAACATCCACCAGAACTTGACCACAGAATTGTGCTAGATGACTGACAAATACCTGGAGATTTCCCTAGGATTTTCTAGGTTTTCCATCGCAACTCTATGGTCAACCTCCAAGAGAGTTGTTCTGGAGGACTAGGGATTCCTAGGGAGGACTTATTACTCAAATCCATGAATAATCAAATCTGCAAAAGTCAAAGCCGCAAATGTGGAGGGCTGTCTGTACAACCAAGGGCTTGACTAAACCAGTCAAGGAGGTTGCACCATTTGTTGTTGGTGACTCATTGACAGAACAGCTTTGCCACAGGGGTTCATGCTTTAGTTACCTCTTGATTAGGCTAATATAATGCACTCTGCATGGAACTGCCCTTGGAAACTGTTTGGAAGCTGCAGCAAGTGCAAAACGCAGCAGCCAGCCAGATGTCAGGCATGCATTTTAGAGACCATATAACATTGTTCTGCAAGAACTGGATTCCCATTTGCTTCTGAGCAAAATTTAAGTGCTGGTGTTGACTTAACAATCTAAGGCCAGCATATCTGAAAGATTGCCTCCTCCCATATGAGCCTGCCAGAAATTTGCCAACAAAGCTCTAAATGACTTGGGGGCCAAAATATCTGAAAGCCCAGCTTCTCCTATACTGTATAAGCCTTCCAGAAATTTAAATTAAAGAAATTTGGCCCATCTCTTTTAGGCTTCTGGCAGGAAACCAAAACAATGGTGTTCCACATGGCATTCAGGGTTGACTGCTGTCTTAACTTTTTCCAAACTGGATTCTAGGATTTACAGGCAAAGCACTCTCTGAAGATCTCAGCCACAGATGCTGGAGAAACGTCAGAAAGAAACTCTTCCAGAACATGGCCACAGAGCCCGAAAAACTCACAAAAAACTATGGATGCTGGCCATGAAAGCCTTCGACTTCAGATTCTAGGATTGTTTTTCGGCTGGTTTAGGCATTTTTAAAGAGTATTTTAATGTGTTTTAAAAATGCCTTTATCATTGTATTGCTTTAATTGGTTTTTCTGTGTTACTCACCTTGGGAGACTTGCAGGTTGGGAGGCAATATAGAAATACTATAAATAAACTATGAATCAGCATCAGGCTTTAGCCTAAATTTTACAGATGCTGTCCAAGATGATGAATACTCTCACGTAACATAGGGGCATTGGGGTTTAGTGTAACAGTTGTCTAAGTTGCCGGACTCTATCCCTCAAATAAGGGATCAGTCTTCTGTCTAAACTTCATAGGAACTGTCAAAGGTGTTAAGCCCTATTCCTCAAATAGGTTCCCCACTTTCTATAGCTCCTTTCAATACTAGAACCCAAAGTGGACTCACTTCCCCTTGACATGGGATGCCGGTGTAGCCACCAGCCACCACTACTGTGACCTGTATGAAAAATGTCAAAATCCAGTTCACCCTCACAACAATTTTTGTCAGCCATCACAGTGTTCAGCCCATTTTACAGGTGGAAACAGAGGCTGCAGCTGTTCCATTTTGTCTGGATTGCAAAGAGTAATTCTTCTTTTCCTTACCAAGCTTTCAGCGTTGAGTTCTGGCAGGTCATGGACAGTACAGAAAGGATAATCCAGGACAGATATGCTACAGGAGAGAGACATGGATCACTTCATCGCTATTATGCATCGTTGTTAAAGTATCTATTTTTAAATCACTTGTCCCTTTGCAGGGGGAAAGGGAGAGGGGCCGTTCACACACACTGTACCTATTTTTGGCAGTGATGTAAGACATGATATTCTGGTTGAAGAACTTCAGAATCAGTGGGATGCAATTGGCAAAGACCAAATGCTGGGAGACATATTCAAACTACAAAGAGAAGAGCAGCCAAAATGTTAAATGGGATAAAATGTCTGAGAAGAGAGCATGCAGTCTGGGGATCCTAGGGAGCTGAACTATATACAGTGGTGCCTCGGGTTACGAAATTAATTCGTTCCGCCATTCCCTTCGTAACGCGAAAATTTCGTAACCCGAAATAGCTTTCCGTTAGCGCTGGAAGCCTATAGCATTTGAATTTCGCGCCGAAATGAATTTCGTAAGCCGAAAAATATTTCGTAACCCGAAACAGTTTTTGCCAATCCAACTTTTTCGTATCCCGGAAATTTCGTAACCCGCGCATTTCGTATCCCGAGGTACCACTGTACATAAAAAAATAACTTCCCCACGCTTGGTTTGAGACTCAACCAGATTTATGCTGTGGCTCAGAAGACCATTTTTTTGAGGCAACAAAGGACTCCCAGGGGTTAAAGATTTTCACCAAATGCACCTCCCACCGTTATTTAGGCCCAGAAGAGGCATTTATTTAAAACAGGAGGTGACTTCCAGCCACTTCTTCTTGTTTAAAAGGGCCTAAAATGAATCAGGCATAAAAACATAGTGAAAATGCCTTGGAGGATGTTTGGAGACAATTAGGGGACCAAGAATGCAATAAAGAGCCGGAGTGGCATAATGGTTTGAGTGCTGGACTATGACTCTGGAAACCAGGGTTCAATTCCCAGATTGGCCATGAAACCCGCAGGATGACAAGTCACACTCTCTCAGCCTCAGGGGAACTCCAATTTAGAACTAAAATGACAAGAGGGTTTCCTGAAGAAACCCCACAAAGGAACAGGGAATTAGTGATGGAAAAAGAAGCTTTTTCACTGACTTCATGGTTCCCGATGCCAAGCTCACCTGATAAATGTGGTTCAACTTGAAGTGTTTCAGGAGCAGGAGCAGCAACGCGGAGATGGCTTTGACGATGATCTCTTTGTGCCTGTTCACATCAACCCCCAGCTTCATGCTCTGAAGGACTGTGATGCTGAAACCCAGAAGAGAGGAGAAAAAGACAAAGAAATCAAAAGCAGCCCCATGGTTTGGACGCAGGGAGATCCTGTCCCACCTGCAGAAGCTGATCAAGGCTGGACAAAAGGAGTCCAGACTCCCAGCTACCCACCATTGAACATCAAGGATGACAAATCCCATCTGATCTGTTAGCTAGTCACGTGGGGGACTTTTGATTACTTTTCTGGCTTGGCTGAAATGATCTAGTCTGTAACTTGTTTTATTTATTTATTGTTATGCCATCTTTCTTCCAGAAAGGGACCCAAGGTGGCTCAGAAGATAAAAACATTAAAAAAAAACTACTAGAAGAATTTAAAAACAATTAAAATAATCTAGTTAAAACAACAATAGCAATAATGCTAGACTACAAATCCCATCACCCTTCATCACTGGCTATGCTGGCAAAGGCAGATGGGAATTGGGAGTCTATGAACGTACAGAGGGCCCTTGCTCTACTACACTTCTAACTCTTACATCTTTTGTTTTTAATATTTCAGAAAGCACGCAAACCACTACTGTATCTCTAAATATAGCCTTTCACAGAAAGAAAGAAATCTTTGGCCTCGGAGAAGTAAGGTCTCAATTCACATATAAGATTCCCTTTGACTGAGAGCTTCAAATGACCATGTGTCCCTGGCTGGTCAGAATGCGAAAGAGAAGCTGTCCAATTTTGATTGTTGGGTTCTGTCTCAAAGCTTGACTTGCCAACAGTTCAGAAGACACTTCCCAGGATTTCAGCCTTGTTGGCATCTTTTAAAACCTTGTTTTGACAGATGTCAACTAAGAAGTCTCATAAAACTGACAGTCATTTGATCTGTAAGTCCCAAATAACCCATACAGGAGCAACACTTTGGAAGATTATTTTTTGGATGGCAGTTCCCACAATCCCCAAGCCAGCCATGGGAACTGTCATCCAAAAGAAGTAAAGTTTCCAACCTCAACACTGATCACAGATTATTGGGAAAAAATGAAATATCAATGGAGTCAAGGGAATTTTCATATGTGGGCCTTGGACTCCAGTTTTGTGGCCTCTGAAGCTCTCTACTAGTCCCCCAGTTTGTTTGTTTTTTAAAATGGCATGATTTATGGACAATTTTGCCCTCAAACCATCCAGAAAGCCCTTTGAAATCCATTAAAACATTAAAAATACCTCCCCCCCCCTCACACACAAGCTCCTGTAATGCCTGTTTTTTAAAATGATGATGATGATGATGCCAGCATGCTGTAGTGGTTTGAGCATTGGATTATGACTCTGGAGACCAGAGTTTGAATCCCAGCTCAGCCATGTAAACCCACTGGGTGACCCTGGGCAAGTTACATGTTCTCAGCCTCAGAGGAAGGCAATGGCAAACCCCCTCTGAAGAAACCTACAGAGAAAGCCCTATCATATCCTTTTGTGTCGTGTCTTTTTAGATTGTAAGCCTGAGGGCAGGGAACCGTCTATTATCCCCTCTGTTGTAAGCCGCCCAGATTCTCAGTGATTAGGCGGCATATAAATAAATCCTATTATTATTATTATTATTATTATTATTATTATTATTATTATTATTATATGTTCACCTTAGGGCTGCTGTTAAATCGGAAACGACTACATGACACACAACAACTATTATTATTATATTTATTTATATCCTGCTTTGTTCCCAAAACTTGGACTCAATGAGGCTTACCATTTAAAACTAGAATTTAAAACATCCAGAAGTGAGCATTAAAATAGAATGTTCTCCTCTGCAGTGCCTCTCAAAGCCATGGCCATTTTGGGAAAGACTGCAGAGGAAAATGGAGGTATTTGTGCTTGCTGTTGGGGTGCAACTTATGGGGAGGAAGAGGCAAGGGGGGGAAACTGGTACCAAGCCCCTCATAGTTTCCCATCCCAGTTATACTGGCATCACCCAGAACATCGTCCAGGACTTACGGCATCTCTTCGGGCAACACGTCTGCCAGGATGTTAATCGAATCTGTCTTAGCTTTGGAAGTCGGAGCTGCGGCTAGTAGGATCTTCAGCAAGGCTATCTGCAGCAACAAACAAGACAAATCCCATGGCAAGACCCATGCGGTCTCAAAATTACACAGGAATTGATATATCCTTCTCCCTCTTCTGCATTTCCTTGGAATAACAGAATAGAAAAACCTCCAAAATCAAAGTCCTCCCTCTGCAAAAAAGTGAGTAGGCCCATTGCCAGCAGTTTAGGGGAGCAGTTGATGATATTACGGTCACCCCTGTTTTCACGGCTATCCTGTAACCTCTGAACCTTCTCTTCTCCAGTCTAAACAGACCCAGCTCCCTCAGCTGCTCCTCATAGGGCCTGGTGGCTTCCAGAGTTCTCACCATTTGGGTCACCCTCCTCTGAGATGTCCACTCACTAAATCCACTCACTAAATCCACCTAGTCACTATGTTAGACAGTGAAACGTTTTATTTACTTTTTAATTATGATTTGGTTTAATCAAATACCCTGATACCCTGACCCAAGGCTTTCCCCTTGCTGCATGTGTATGCATGCATGCACATATGTATTGATTATAGTGGTTATTCATGCACAATGCTCACCATGTACTGTGGCAAGTTGTAGAGCATCACCCGATAGAGTATTTCACATGCTGTCTCCTGCACATCTTCTTCGCCCTGATATGGGACAGACCAGAAACAATTGGAGGAACATGAGAGAAATGGCTTTGAGGTTCAGATATGAAAATGAGGCAAGAAAAAGCAAAGAGACCACAGCCAGAGTCTGGCATCTTAGCTCTCAGACTGATCACAGAATCTTGCAATTTAGAAGGGACCACAAGGGTCCTAGTCCAACTCCCTGCCATGCAGAAATACACAATTATAGCACACTTGAAAGATACCATAACAAACAACAATCACAGGGTTTCATAGCATAGAGCCATGACAGTGGTTAAATGCCTGTACTGCAGCCATTCACTCGAAACCACAAGGTTGCGAGTTCAAGACTTTCTCAAAAGAGAGATACTGAAGGAACAATTTCAAACAGTTCCAGTGAGAAAGAAAAACGGGAGTTGTCTCAAGAAACCAGGATGGATGACTAAGGAACTTTCAACCGAGATGAGTTTGAAACGGAAGATGTATAAGAAATGGAAAAAGGGGGAAATCACCAAAGAGGAATTCAAAGAAATAGCAGGCATTTGTAGGGGTAAAGTCAGAAAAGCTAAAGCCCAGAATGAACTCAGTCCTGCTAGAGAGGTTAAGAAGAATAAAAAGGGCTTTTTTGGATATGTCCGCAGCAAGAGGAAGAAGAAGGAAACGGTAGGTTCACTGCGTGGAGAAGATGGCAAAATGTTAACAGAAGACAGAGAAAAGGCAGAATTACTCAAGACCTTCTTTGCCTCCGTCTTCTCAGAAAAGGCAAAGGGTGCTCAACCTGAGGATAATGGAGCAGAGGACAAAATAGGGGAATTTCAGCACAGAATAAGTAAAGAGATAGTAGAGGAATACCTTATTAATCTAAATGAATTTAAGTCTCCGGGACCAGATGAACTCCATCCAAGGGTATTAAAAGAACTGGCAAATGTAATATCGGAGCCATTGGCAATAATCTTTGAAAACTCCTGGAAAACAGGAGAGATCCCAGCAGACTGGCGGAGGGCAAACGTTGTCCCCATCTTCAAAAAGGGGAAAAAAGAGGATCCCAACAATTATTGTCCAGTTAGTCTGACATCAGTACTAGGAAAGATTCTGGAGCAGATCATTAAACAGAGAGTCTGTGAACATCTAGAAGGCAATGCCATCATCACAAAAAGTCAACATGGGTTTCAGAGAAACAAGTCAAGCCAGACAAATCTAATCTCTTTCTTTGATAAAATTACCAGCTTGGTAGATGAAGGGAATGCTGTGGATATAGTATATCTTGATTTCACTAAGGCCTTTGACAAGGTTTCCCATGACATACTTGCAAACAAGCTTCTAAAATGTGGGCTAGACAAAGGAACTGTTAAATGGATCTGTAATTGGTTGACCGGCCGAACCCAAAGGGTGCTCAACAATGGCTCCTTTTCATCCTGGAGAGAAGTGACCAGTGGGGTCCCACAGGGCTCTGTCCTGGGCCCAGTGCTATTCAACATCTTTATCAATGACCTGGATGACAGAATTGGGAGCATAGTTATCAAATTTGCAGATGACACCAAATTAGGGGGAATAGCTAATACCCCAGAGGACAGGATCAAGATTCAAAATGACCTGAATAGACTAGAAAGCTGGGCCAAAGCTAACAAAATGAAATTCAACACGGAGAAATGTAAGGTATTGCACTTAGGGCGGAAAAATAAAATGCACAGATATAGGATGGGTGACACCTGGCTGAATGAAACTACGTGTGAAAGGGATCTAGGAGTCCAAGTAGACCATAAGTTGAACATGAGTGAACAGTGTGATGTGGCAGCTAAAAAGGCCAATGCTATTTTAGGCTGCATCAATAGAAGTATAGTGTCTAGATCAAGAGAAGTAATAGTGCCACTGTATTCTGCTTTGGTCAGGCCCCACCTAGAATATTGTGTCCAGTTCTGGGCAACACAATTCAGAAAGGACATTGAGAAACTGGAGCGTGTCCAAAGGAGGGCGACAAAAATGGTGAAGGGTCTGGAAACCATGCCCTATGAGGAACGACTCAGGGAGCTGGGGATGTTTAGCCTGGAGAAAAGAAGGTTAAGAGGTGATATGATAGCCCTGTTTAAATATTTGAAAGGATGTCATATTGAAGAGGGAGCAAGCTTGTTTTCTGCTGCTCCAGAGAACAGGACCCGGAACAATGGATGCAAGCTGCAGGAAAAGAGATTCCACCTGAACATTAGGAGGAACTTCCTGACAGTAAGGGCTGTTCGACAGTGGAATGCACTCCCTCGGAGGGTGATAGAGTCTCCTTCCTTGGAGGTCTTTAAACAGAGGCTGGATGGCCATCTGTCAGGGATGCTTTGATTTGGATTTCCTGCATGGCAGAATGAGGTTGGACTGGATGGCCCTAGTGGTCTCTTCCAACTCTACGATTCTATGATTCTATGATTCTATAAGACCAGCAAAAGGGCCCAAGCTCGACTCAGGCTTGCATCCTTCCGAGGAGGGAGCTAAAATGAGTACCCAGACTGTTGGGGCAAATTAGCTTACTTGCTAATTAGCTTACTTGCTGTTCACCGCTATGATCTTTGGAATAGCAGTATATAAATAAAACAAATTATTATTAATTATTATTATTAATGTCAAAGTGCATTAAGTCTGCAGTGTGGCCTGAACCCAAGGACTCCAATAACCTTTATGGCATGTTCTATTATTTATTAAATGAAGGTTCAACATTACAGTTAAAGGAATATTGTTTTAACACACCTAAATCCTGGCAAATTAACTCCCATCTCTCATACTTAGTCCTAACTGATCTGAGTCTAACTAATCCCTGTCTCTGAGCCCAACTCTCTTCACATCTCTGACTATACTGTACTGTACATCACTGTCATTCACTTTTTAAAATCCTGTCCAAACTCTCATCCTCTCCCCATCACTTAATTATTATCATTAACATAATTATTTATATAGTGTCATGGCGCTTTACAGTTACAGAATAAAACATTTATAATTAGTCCAGTAATATAATAATATAAAATATAAAATAATATAATAAATAATATATTTTATATAATATAATAATATTATTCCAATAATATAATATAATAACCAGTAATATAATATTATTCCAATACAGTAACATAAAATAATATTATTGGAATATTATTCCAATAATATGAAATAATAAAATACAGTAAACACATGCACATACACACACTGCAGAATAAAACAAAAGAGCCAGTACAGATAATCAAGTATACTAAAGATATTATAAAGCATTACCTTACCTTATCACATCTATTATAAATCACACATATAACCATAGATTAACTGAATTTCTTTAACAAAGGTAACAGAACTTTCTGCAAAGGTCCAGAAGTTGGCCCGCCACATTTGCAGCTTTGACTTTTTGCAGATTTAATATGTTCTCTCTAGGTCCTCTGATGTCAATCTGTTGGAAGTGGGAAGTCATGCTGGAGGACATAGAACTCCTAGAGAAAATACTCCTCTATGCATTTGTAGGTCCTCCAGTATGATTCTATGGTCAATTTTGACCATAAAGTTGCACTGGAGGACCCAGAGACTCCTAGAGAGGGGTTCTCAGGTTAAAAAAAATAGTGGTTTTTTATTTGTGGTTTTTCCACTTTCACAGGGGTCCTGCGTCCCAACCTCTGGGAATGTAGAGGGCCCATCGCATAGAGAGCGAGAGAGACAGAGTCCTCTGGGGAGGATGCTCACCATCGACATGGGACATTTCTCCATCTCCTCTTCATTCTTGATCTGCACTTCAGAAATCGAGACGTATTTGTGCTGAGGATGAGATGTGAACAATAAGCATAGGTCTGAAAATAAGGGCAATCGGAAGAGAAACTTTCCTTGAAGAAGCTTTCTTTGGAAACTCAATGTACTTGAAGTCCCATAAGCTTCTTTCATACTGCACAATTGTTTAGCACTTGGATGCCATTTTAACTGCATGGGCTTCATCCTACAGAATGTATTTAATATTTTAGATGTTCTTATGTGGGCCCTCATGTTCTGAGAAGCGACAAATAAATGCCTTTAAATAAAGAAATAAATCGTGAGACTTGTAGAATAATGAAGCACTAGAGCTCTCTGGAAGAGAATTCAAAATACCTCACAAAACTACAAATCCTAAGGTTCCATATAGGATGCAGCTAAGACAACTGAAGGGGATCCAAAGTGCTCTAATACTGCCGCCACACTGCAGTTTGACACAGCTTTAAATGTCATGGCTCCATCCTATTGAATCCTGGGATTTGTAATCCGTTGTGGAACCAGAACTCTTTGAGACAGAAGGCTAAATACTCACAAATTACAAATCCCGGATTCCCATTGCATTGAGCCATGGCAGTTAAAGTGAAATCAAATTGCTTTAATTCTGTAGTGTAGATGCATCCTAAGTGTGTAATGTGAAAGAGACACTGGAAGCACACAGTCTGTTTCCCTACTTAGGCATCTAGTTCAAAGAAGGGACTGCTGAGGAAGGCTTTTGTACCAGGGAGTCAAGAGAAACACTGCCATGCCTTAATACTATGGTCACCAACTACTCAAAAGGACCAGAAGTGTTTGTTAAGGGTTTGGCTAAAATCCCAGTACCTCCTTTCTGCAATCACCTGCTATGTATTATTTTATATATTTTATTTATTCAATTTATAGCTTGCTTTTTTCCAAAGGCAGCTTACAATCTGGCATAAAACATAGTACAGGTTGGGCTTCTGAAATGTATATCCATAATGTATAGCTGTAATGTATATCTAATATATATAAAGTAAAAGGTAAAGGTTTTCTCTTGACCTGAATGTCTAGTCATAATCGACTACAGGGGGTGGTGCTCATCTCCATTACTAAGACAAAGGGCTGGCGGTCCTGCGGTGAGCATGACTGCATCAAATGCTGTTACCTTCCCACCGAAGTGGTACTTCTTTATCTACTTACATTTGCATGCTTTCGAACTGCTAGGTTGACAGAAGCCGGGACTAGTGATGGGAGCTCACCCCATCATGCATCACTTGGGTCTTGAACTGCCAACCTTTCGATCGTCACTAAGCCACTGCCTCCCATATACATTATGGCATATATATAATATATATAACATAATGTCTATATGTAATATATATGCAGGACAGCCAGCATGGCGTAGTGGTTTGAGTGTTGGACTATGACTGGAGACCAGAATTTGATTCCAAGTTTGGCCATGAAACCCACTGGGTGACCTTGGGCAAGTCACACTCTCTCAGCCTCAGGAGACAGCAACAGTCAGCCTCCTCTGAACAAATCTTGCCAAGAAAACCCCATGTTGGTTTGCCTTAGGGTCGCTAAAGTGGCCAAATGTTATCTGGACTGTTTACATCACAAGGGCCCTCATCCCCTTCCCCACCACTACTCCCTTCTCCTTTTGTGTCGTGTCTTTTTAGATTGTAAGCCTGAGGGCAGGGAACCGTCCAATTGAAAAGATTGTATGTACAGCACTGTGTAAATTTACAGCGCTTTATAAATAAAGGTTAATAATAAATAATAATAACTGGGATTTAGGTTGTGCATTGTCCATTTTCCCTACTGAGGGGACGATGTTTTATTTCTGCCTTGATTTGCCCCTTTTCACTCGCTGCCCCTCACTCCTGGAACCTTCTTCCCCCACAAGACACAAGGGACATCACTTCATTAACCAGCTTCAAAACGGAGTTGAAGACCATCCTGTTCAGAGAAGCGTTCCCAGGCATTGTGTGATTATCATTTGCTATGTGATGTTCTTTTGTTCCTGTTTTATTGAACCATTTCCTGTATTGCTATGTATTTTATATGTATTATCCTATTATCTCTTAGATTGTACGCCATAGCCAGGCTCTCTCTTATATATTTGTTTTATGTACAGCGCTGTGCAAATCTACAGCGCTATATAAATAAATAAATAAATAAAGTATCTACTCAACTATAAGATGATCTCATGTCTAAGTCAAGAGTGGGTTTTGGGGCCAAAATTATGGATTCTGACATGGTCCATTGATAAGTCAAGGGTAAAACTTGAGCACAGGTAGCAAAGGATCCAAGGGATGAAGGAAACGAAAACATTGTTGAAGAACTTACATTGAGCCATGGGTAAGTCGACTCAGGTTTTCTGGGTCAATTTTTTGACTAAAATGTTTACACTTATACATGGGTATATACAAATCATTTGGCCCATACAGACCAGGCCAGTCTTTCATGTAAATTCGCCTCTGTGGCTGCCAAGGTGAGGAAGGTTAAAAACAACTCTTAAGACACATCACAACACACTACACTATTATAGAGCTATTATTCCACTTTAACTGCTATAGCTTCCTCCCGTGGAGTCCTGGGATCTGCAGTTTAGGGGGAATTTAGAATTCTCAGCCAGAGGGCTCTTAGGCCTCACTAAACTATAAATCCCAGAATGCCACAGTAGGCAGTCATAGCAGTAAAACTGGAATAATAGCACAATAAAGGTGTAGTGTAGTGTAGTTCTACCACTGATTAGGGCATCACAACAACCACAGAAGTACTTTGCATGGAGGGAAAGGCATGACATTCACAGCCAGACCCATTTATTCTGCTTTACCTGTTTCAACGTCTTCACGCTTTCATGGATAGGCCGCGGCAAACCCACTAAGGTATCCGTGTCCCTGTAAGGATGGCCAGAAGCGAGCGGGGACAGAGAAGAGGGAAAGATTGTGGTTAAGTGTCTAAACTTGATTGTGCAAACTGTGTTTGAGGGATCCAAGAACTGGAGGACAGTGGGTCTTGAAGATTTTGAATCCAGAGGGTTGCCATGAGTCAGGGTCGACTTGATGACAGATAACAACATCAACAGTAGCACACAGAAGACTTTACTAAAAAGCTCATTTTTGTCTTGGTGCCAAAATGACCCCAATGTTGGCATCCACTGGGCCTCCAGAGGTGCCACCACAGAGAATGCCCTCTTCCATGTCCTCCCCAGTAGGCTCTTCCAAACAGACCTCAATTCTTAGGCAGGCATACTGTATACATTAAGAGAGGTGCTCCCTTAAGTAATTTAACAGGTGCTCATCCTGCAGAAGAATGTGGCAACCTTTTGATATGTAGGGCCCTTTTCTTAGGGAGCTGGTTATGTTTAGCCTGGGGATGAGATAGCTGAGAGGTGACATGATAGCCATGCTTCAATATTTGAAAGGATGTCATATGGAGCATGGACCAAGCTTGCTTTCTGCTACTCCAGAGACTAGGATCCGGAACAATGGGTTCAAACTACAGGAAAAGGGATTCCACCTCAACATTATGAGGAACTTCCTGATAGTAAAAGCTGTTTGAAAGTGAGTGGTGCAGTCTCCTTCTTTGGAGGCTTTTAAACAGAGTCTGGATGGCCATCTGTCGGGAGTGCATTGATTGTGTGTTCCTGCATGGTGGAATGGGGCCGGACTGGACAGCCCTTGGGGTCTCTTCCAACTCTGTGATTCTCCAGCTAGCCAGCCATCAAGTCAGTGAGTGACATTGAGCACAAGTACTTCCTTTGAAAGGCAAAGAACAGGCCAAGAAAACTCCACTCTCCTCGCTGATGCATAATACTCACTGCCCAAGCGTGAAGCCGATGAATTTGTTCCGGCTCGCCTCCAGAAAATGTTCAATGTCTTTCTGTCTGGAAGATAAGCAGAGCGTTAGGGGAGAAAAGAAGGTGCCAGCGGAATGGGGGAGGGGGAATAAATAGAAAAACCACACCAGACATTATAGGGGAGGGGAGGGATTCATGCATCTCAAAATAAAAGCATTCTGCCGCCAGCCAATTGGTGTTCCAAAGAATCATTCAGAACAGAGAGAAGGACGCATTCTGAAAACTGGTTTATAGACCAAGTACAACATTAACAGCTATTCTGCAAACGAGCAGCTCTTTATAATGGATATGGAAAATAGGCTATTATTTAAAAAAAAGAATTGTACATTGAGGACATTGGTTCTGGCTAACATTTGCCCATCCGTTTTTAAAAAAATAAAAACCCTTTGCAAAATTCTGTAATGCCAAGTCCTAGATTTTGGGAAGTGACAGGTTCCATGTCAGGGGTGCGGCTATGGATGAAATGAGGGCATTGACAAGTGAGACTTCTGCCACCTCCATGAAATGTTTCTTCTGTCCCCAAATTTTTAGCATTGCTGAGAGTGA
Organism: Sceloporus undulatus; assembly: GCF_019175285.1. Lineage (NCBI taxonomy): Eukaryota > Metazoa > Chordata > Lepidosauria > Squamata > Phrynosomatidae > Sceloporus > Sceloporus undulatus. Next base: position 3,565,416 of record NC_056526.1, on the reverse strand, counting down.
AACACTAAAAACTTTTCACACCTAGAAATCTTCTTTGGAGAAGGTGATGCTGGAAGACCTAGGGATTCCCAGAGAAAACAATTTTCTATGCACAGGCCCCCCTGTGATGGTCTATGGTCAATTTCTGGTTGCACCTCAACCCCAGCAAATGTGGAGGATCCACTGCATTTCAATTGTCTTAAAGTGTTGTAGAGGAATTATCCTGAAGAGAAAGACATGTGGATTTTTTGCACACAAAAAATATGTTTTGCTCTACACATTAAGTTCTCCTAATTGTTCTTCAAGATGTTAAAATACAGTCATCCCTCCACATTTGCTGATTCAGTTATTCATGGATTTTATAAATAAGCCATCTTTAGGAATCTTTAGGTCTTCCAGTGTGACTCTAAGGTCAACATTGGCCAGAAGCTGCCCAGAGAGACATAGAGATTCCTAGAGAGAACACTTCTCTGGGCCTTTGTAGGTCCTCTGGCGCAATTCTATTGTCGGCTGCCTACACATGTTGACCACAGAGTTATGCCAAAGGACTTAGAGAGGTTTTCTCTCAGGTAAAAAAAAGTGGGTTGTTATTTGCAGCTTTTCTATTTTCACAGGGGTCTCGTGCCCCTAACTAATATGGGGAGTTCGCTCTACAAGGAGAATTTTATATCAGTAGGACATTTTAAAAACGGGAACACACATGTATCCTACTCCGAAATAGCACAGCTGTTCTGTCAATTCAAGCCTGGGGATGGCTAATGTCAGTAGGGCGGTGCATCTGTTTTGGGTTTGAGTTTGAACTGGAAAGGAACCAGGGATCAGACCCAGACAGGTGTCCTTGTTGAAAGAGGAAGGAGTAGAGCATAGCAATACCTGACTTTGGGAGCCCAAGGAAGCCCCTTTGGGAAGGAGACCCTCTCGACAGGTGGGCGTGGAATCGCTACAGCCGGAACAACCGGCTCCCGCTCCAGAAGGTCCAGTTCACCTTCAATGCTGTTGTCGAGGTCCTCTGCATCCTCCTCGTCCATCCCAGCTTCATCGCTCTTGAAGGGGTCCCTCTCGTTGTACAGATCCAAGCTGTCCTGCTTCATCAGAGGCTGCATTGCATTGGAGAAAGTGGGTAGCAAGAAAGGAATAAAGGCACCGGAGGGAGGAAGAATTGCAATGCTCAAATTATGGACTGCTCTGGGATAGTGAGGATTTTCTGGGATCCCTCCATCTTCGCAGGTACATCTGGTAGGAACACAAGGGACGGCCTTCTTGGTGGCTGCTCCCAAGCTCAATCACTGGAATATTCCCTCCCTAGGCAGGTGTATCTTTGGAGTCTTTCGAGAGACAGGCAAAGACTTTTTTTTTGATTCAATAGAACTTGAAAAACTAACTGTCAAATATTGGAAGCAGAAGATGACCCCAATTTTTTTGTGGATTTTTTGGGTTATGTGGCCGTGTTCTGGAAGTCAGCATCCTCAGAAGATGCCAGCCACTGATACTGGCGAAATGTCAGGAATAAACTCTTCCAGAACATGGCCACATAGCCCCCCAAAACCACAAAAAAACTATACATGCCAGCCGTGAAAGCCTTTGACTTCGCATAGCCCAAATGTTGAAAAAAGGAAGCAAAACAAAAACAAACAACTTCATTTATATACTGCTTCATACTGAACCAACAGTGTCTACGCAGTTTACAACTTTAAGCTAATTGCCCCCAACAATCTGGGTACTCATTTTAGCCACCTCCTCAAAAGGATGCAAGCCTGAGTCAAGCTTGAGCCCCCTTAGCTGGGATTAAACTCACCACCTTATGGTTTTAAGTGAGTGGCTGCAGTACAGGCATTTAACCACTGTGCCACCAGGGCTCTTGCAGAAGTAACTGGACTTTGCAGTATCAGATAAATTAACAAACTGGCTAAAGGGAAACTCAATACAAATATGGGCTATTTGCGGAAGTTTCCCATAAATTCTGCTGTGACAGCCATTAGAACAGACAGCCATGCACTCTCCCTTACCTGCAGCCCCCACCGCCATTCTCTGTGAAGGCTCCCACCACCATGGTGCCTGTGATGTTGGAAGAAGGCTCCTGGCCATGTTGGTAAAGCTAGAAGCCCTATTTCTTCCCTTATGGGCTGCAACAGAAGCCTTCACATACAATGACAGTGATGGGAGAGGTGGCAGCTGTGATGGCGGTGGGCGGTCATAGGAACTCATCCAGCGCATACAACCCCTTCCTTGGGGTTCCCCCAACCATCGGCCCAAGCCAATAACAGGTTCACTCCAATTTCCTACCCTCCTGCTCCGATGTCCCCGCTTTGGCTGTGGCTGATGCTGCTGTTCCACCAGCTCAATGGAGTAGGCTGGCGGAGAGGCAGCCCGCATGCTGCGCACCACCTGGATGCTGTCTTCTGGCAGTGGAGGGAGGCCCAGCTCTTGGCGCTTCTTCACCTTCAGGGTCTGCAAGGCCTCAAAGCCCCCCAAGGTGAACTGGAGGGGAGAGGGGCAGAAAGAGAGCAAGGCGTCATGGCTTATGGCTCCAAGCTGCACATGATTGGATGCACAATTCCTCATGTGGTGAAGTGGTAAAGCGCAGAGAAAAAATCCTTTTCCCCCCTGTAATGCCCAAAACCCTGCAGAAAAGGTTTTTAAGAGGACACTGTATTGTTCTGATTGTCCTTTTAAAAACTGCTTTTTATCACCTTTAATGTGTTGCTATTGTGTGCCTTTTTAAACCATTACTGACTTATGGCAACCCTAAAATGACCACCTTATCGAGGGGTTTTCTTGGCATCATTTGTTCAGAGAGGGTTTGCTTTTGCCTGCCTCTGAGAACGAGAGAGTGTGACCTGAAATCAAGATGATTTAATTAATAAATATTTAAATAAAGACTAATGTTATCTTTAATGATAGTCAGTGTGGTGTAGTGTTTTGGACACTGAACTACAACTCTAGAGATCAGAGTTCAATTCCTCATCCACCATGTAAGCCCACTGGGTGACTTTGGGCAAGTCACATAGTCTCAGCCCCAGAAAACCTTGTGATAGGCTCAGTGTCGCCAAAAGTCGGAAATGAAGACATGCAAGAACAATGATCGTTACTAAATAAAGATAAATAAATAGCCAATCAAAATGGAGACACTCACCCCGCTGCCCTTACTCACCACAAGCACCTTCCAGAGCAAGAGCAGGACTTTCTTCATGGGGAAATGTGGAGCATGGCCACTGCAGAACTTGGTCACCATCGTGAAAAGAAGGAGGGCAAAAGGCTCCTCGCTGTGTACAGGAGAACCTGCAAGACAAGAAATATCATGAAACAAATCACGTTGCAAGGTTCGTCCTTCCCAGCACCCCTGCAAGGTAGGCCCCAATGTCTCCCTTTTTGTTCCAGACAGGGAGGGTTAAAATAAAACTTTGAAATCCCTCAATACCATCTAACTGACAACATCTCAGAATGTAGGCCTGAGATTTAACATCATCACTATTTTAGTCTTGTATGGTTTTTAACATCTTAGCCTGACAATGAAGCCAGTGAAGCATCATGGGTTGAGTCAGGAAGCTTCCCAGCTTTCCATGGACCTTTCTCTTAATATATATATATATATATATATATATATATATATATATATATATATAAAATTCATTTTGAAATATAGAAAACATCAACATATGGCCCGGAGGGGGCCCTCTTCTAACTCTAGGATTGTGATCCTATGACTTTTCTGCCTATATCATACATACACACCTATATCTGCCTATATCATATATACACACACTTTAAAATTGTTAATTATACTATACACACACACACAAACATATATATATCTTGATTATTTGGATCAACAAAATCATAACTGAGTGAGTATTTTATTAGTGTGTGTTGTTACTTTGTAGTTTATTATTGCACTTATCAATTGTACTTTGTTTTCCTTTTTAAATTTTGCTGGTCTTTGACCGAATAAAATGCATGTATATGTGTCACAAACACACAGCATGTGTTATACAACTAAAACAGATGTTTCTTTTCTCTTCATGTACTTCCAAAAATTCTTCATACTAAATGAGATTGATTTTCTATTATTGTTTTAATCTCAATTCCATGGGCAAGACCTTGTAAACACTTACTTCTTCCTATGAACAAGTCACGTGTGCTTACATTTACCATTATATTTATTAATAAAGGTGTTTGAGTCTGCTGCAATTTGGGTTTTTTGGGGGGGGGGAGGGATTTTTTTTTTACGGGAAATGCTTTTGTTTTTTGATACTGTGTCTTAGTTTTTTATTTTTATATTTTTTTAAAAAAGAAAGAAAATGTGTGTGCGCGTTGTGCGTGTGCATATATATATATATATATATAGAGAGAGAGAGAGAGAGAGAGAGAGAGAGAAAGTTGAAGACACAAGCATTGGCTTCATTGGCTTCTTTTGTCATGCAAAAATGTTAATAAAGGTTTATGCAGTCCCTAGGCTTGGAGTCTCTGATCAGTATAGCTACTGCTGGATCTTGCATATTGCATATGAGGTCACCCCCTCTTTCATACCCGTCAAATGTTCCCCAAGCTAATTCAACATAGCTTGCAACTGTTAGTGGAGGCTCTGTGAGCCCCATACAAATAGGGTAACAAAGGCCTGGTACATACCCCCCCCCCCGCAACCCTAGCATGTGAAGAGGGCATAATGATGGCAGCATTACTGTATACACGGTGCCGCCATTGTTATGTAAGTGCCGTGCAACATCCACATGGCGCTTACATAATGAGTGCAGCAGTGGCACACTTGCTATGCCCCCCATTGCGGCGTAAAAAGAACCCGCTTTTTGCGGGTTCCTTTTCCACCGGAGAGAAGGCACATGGTTTGGGAGTTGTGGCTTCCCTCTGGCAGAGAAATAGGTGCAGGCAGGCTGCCATTTTTTGGCGGTCTGTATCGCGCCAAAAGTTCCCCACCCTGATGAATGTTTCAAAAACCTAACTAAGCTCAGTCTTGAAGGTCTCCCGGGAGGCTTTCCACTTCGGTGGGTCCGTCTCCATTTCCACGCGGATGGTTTCCACCATCAGGTACATGACGCTCAGGATCACCCTGATGCAGAAGAAGAGAAAGCATCTACATTATAATGGTTTTATAGCACAATAGCCCTCCACAATACACTTGAGTTAGGGGCACAAGACCACCGTGAAAGTGGGAAAACCACAAATAAAAAGAGAAACACTTTAAACTGAGGTAACACTTCTCTAGGAATCTCTAGGTCCTCCAGCAGAACTCGATGGTCAGCATCAGCTGGAATTTGACCAAACAATCATGCTGGAGGACTTACAAATGCCTAGAGAGGTTTTTTTTCTCTAGGAATCTCTAAGCCCTCCAGCATAACTCTATGGTCAAGTTCCCATAGAGTTGCGCTGGAGGACCTAGAGATTCCTAGAGAGAACAAGTTAATCAGAACTACAAATAATCAAATACGCAAAAGTCAAAGTCGCAAATGTGGAGGGCTGACTGTATTCTATTTTAACTGTTGGTTTTTATATTGCATTCCTTTTTAAATTGCATTTTATATTTTAACATGTTGTACCTTGCCTCAAACTTTGAGGAGAGGCAAGAAAGAAGTATTTTTTAAAATTATTTTCTCGTAGTAATAGTAATTGTCACTGTTGTTGGGAAATAAATTTTTAAATTTTTATTACAGTAGGAGTTGTAATTGTATTATTATTGTCACTGTTGTTGCTGTTATTATTCTTATTTTATAATGTCATCTATTATCAATTACTATCCTCTCTTTCCAAGCAGAAGAAAGAGCACTTCTGTTACTCAGGGTACTGACATCTTGCCTTAAAAAATCCTGTGACATTCGTGGGCTTTGCCACAACTTGACACACGACTTGAAGGCACACACAAACACACAACAAACACACTGCTAGCTCTGGCTTCTAACATTTTGGCCAAAGCAAAGCAGGCACCGAGTCCTCTGTCTGAATGACCTCCAGGGAAAATATACAGTGGCCCACCTTTCACACGCAGCGCATATGGACAGTCGCAAGGTAAGACTCAAGCGGACTCACCTGAGTTCGGTGCTATCGGCCAGAGAGATGGCCGGCTTCCTCAAGGCGCTGCTGCAGGCCTGACTGTTGCTGGAATTAAAGACCAGAAAGGATTCTCAACAACCATCAAGCTGAAACAAACTCTGGAAATAAACTGCATTGGAGGTTCACAAGAGGATGTCATGGTCAAGACAGCAACAACCTGAGGACTAGACTGACAAAGGTTTCCCAGGCCTCATTCCCACTTATACTAAATCGGTTTCCGATCTGAATCAATTCATCGATTCGAAATCAGATCATGGTTCCCACTACATTTGGTCCAATCGCATTTTCTGTCATGAAATGGAATCACAGTAACCTACTCATGGTTCCCATTCACAAATGAATTGGTTCTATTTAAACCGGTTCCTGAGGCAGATAACCCACTTGTGGTTCACACTGGGAAATGAATCGGTTTAAAAAGAATTGGTTCCTGCATTCCCCCCCCCATCCGCTTTACTGCATGTCATATAAACTAATTCTGATCCATGTTTGGTTTCCATTTGCACTGAAGCGATTCATTTAAAACCAAATTGTAAAATCGAATCCGATTCGGTTCTGGTTCCCACTTGCGCAGATTCGATTTGATTGAAAAGATGTGGAAAAAATCAGCGTCGTTTTGACAAGGGTTAAAGAGCATGGCCTACCTTTTGGAATCGCTTCAGTAATTCAGATTAAGTGGGAATCATTCTTGTTCAAACCGGTTCACACTGAATCACAATTCAAGTTTAAAAGGTAGTGGGAATAAGGCCCCAAAGGACTTTTCCTTCTACCACCCCTCTTCCGGCTGGTCTAACCAGTCAATTTTAAAGCATGACCTTTTAATTGGTATGTTTTAAAGAACATTTTATGTGTATTTTAATGGTTTTATAGTGTTGTATTTTAATTGTTCATTTTATTTGTTGTCATTTTTAATTGTGTTATGTATTTTTAGCATTTTGTACCCGCCTGGTAAAGCGGGACGGCAGAGGATTACTCCAGACTGTCCCTGACAAACTGGGACAATTGGAGGGTAAGGGGCCACTATTGGATGTATGTTAGTTTGAGGTCCTCAAAGAAGGGTTCCTTACGCGATTTCCATGTTCAGCAGCTCCAGAAACGCCGTAAACGTTCCCATCTGGTACAACAGAAAATTGTTGTGCCGGGTCCAGTCCAGGACTTCTGCTTCCGTGTCACATTCCCCAAAGACCCCTGGAAACGGAAAGGAAGGGGGTCCCATATCAGAGAACAGCAGCCCATTGATTAATTTAATAATTAAGGGCAACTTAAGAAAATATTATTACACATGATCACAGCTGCAAGGAGCATCTGTGCAAAGAACTGGAAAACTAAATTTATGCTGACCCTTGATGACCAGCTGATGAAATTGTTGGATAGGATGCAAATGGATAAATTAATTACAATGATAAAGGAAAATTCACTTACGAAATATGAAGAAATATTAATGAAAAAAAAGGAAAGAGAAATGTGGTGTTAAAATTATAAGAGACTGAATGGGTCAATTAAATTTAATACTTGTGTAATAAAATAATAAGGCAGTGTGTCATAGTGTCTTGAGTGTTGGACTATGGCCCAAAACACACTGCAGAAATAATCCAGTTTGAGACCACTTTAACTGCCGGGGCTCAATGCTAGGAAATTCTGGAAAGTGTATTGTGAGAGCTCTGGTGCCACTATAAATTATAATTCCCAGGATTCCCTAGCACTGAGCCAAGGCTGTTAAAGCAGTCTCAAACTGGATTATTTCTGCAGTGTGTTTTTGACTCTGGAGATCAGGGTTCAAATCCTGGCTTGGCAATGGAAACCCACTGGATGATCTTGGACAAATCACGCTCTCTCAGCCTCAGAAGGAGGCAAAGGCAAACCTCCTCTGAACAAATCTTGCCAAGAAAACCTCAGGATAGTTTTCCCTTAGGGTCGCCCTAAGTTGGAAATGAAGGCCCACAACACACACACACACAGCAAAAGGGTGGGGCAGACTTTCCACAAATTTCCCCAGACTAAAAGCCCCCCATGTAGGATTCTCAGCCAGTGTCTTTCTGTAGCAACTGCCATTTTCCATACGGTTCATGAGTCCCTGAGAACCTCCGCGCGGCCGGTGTCTCCTCCGTACCTTGAGCCAAATAGAGAATGGCCCGGGCAACCCTCAGCCTCTTCTCCCTGCTGACCACCTCCAGTCCGTCCAGTAGGCACATCACGTAGGTCTTCTGACGCGACAAGTCCAGTTCGGACCATCGCTTGTCTTTCACTGCAGAAAAGGAATGGATGAGTTGAGAAAAGACTGGCCCTCATTCCCCAACTACCTTCCCAGAGGTGCATTTTTACTGCACAGCTGTAATAGTTTGATACCACTTTTAACTTTCCTGGCTCAAAGTACCATAGAATTGGAAGAGATCCCAAGGGCCATCCAAGTTGCCACGCGGCAATACACAATCCAAGCCCTCCCAGTGACAGATGGCCATCCAGTCTCTGTTTAAAAACCTACAAAGAAGGAGACTCCATTACACTCCATGTTCCACTGTCAAACCACTCTTACCATTAGGAAATTCTTCCTAATGTTGAGGTGGAATCTCTTTTGCGGTAGCTTGCACCCATTGCTCTGTGTCTTACTCTCTGGAGCTGCAGAAAACAAGCTTGCTCCATCTTCAGTATGATATCCCTTCAAATATTTAAGTAGGGATATCATATGCCCTCTTAGCTACCTATTCTCCAGGCTAAACATCTTCATCTCCCTAAGACGCTCCTCAGAGGATTTGGTGTTCAAACAATGAGTTAAAGAAAAAATTCAGCTTGCCTCCAAATGGTGGGACCTACATATACTTTCCCAAACAGCGTATGTCTTTAGGGTATCCTCTATATAAAACATCTTTTGGAATGGAACAATATTTTTAAACCTGATCCTGTCCCCAATTAGAAAAGCATTTACAGCCCTATGCTTTCAGTGTATGCCATCCGCCTACTTGAAGCGAAGATATAAATAATAATATAAATAAAGTTTTTATTTATATACCGCACCTTCCATAGATCAGGGCGGTTTACATAAAATTACAATACACGTACAATAGTTAAAAACAACACCATACAATATGCAAAATAAAATAAACCCAGCAAAAGCCCCAGTAGCCCATCCTCATGGCCACGGAAGAGGAGGGAGGCCCACAGGATTTTTTATGCGGGGAATGCTAGCTGGAATAAAAAGGTTTTCAACTCCCTTTTAAATTGGGCCAGGGAGGTAGTCGAGCGGAGCTCGGCGGGCAGCGTATTCCAAAGGGCCGGGGCGGCGATGGAAAATGTCCGCCTTGTGACGGAGGTAAGCCTAGCCCCAGGCACCTTCAGTAGTAGCTGCCCGGATGTTCTGAGGGTGCGGGACGGAATATACGGGGAGAGGCGGTCCTTCAGGTATCCTGGACCCAAGCCATTTAGGGCTTTATAGGTAATTATGATACTCCTGTGCATCCAAGATTTTGTATTTGTGCGTCAGGGGAAGGAGAGGACATCCATCACTATCTTTTGCAATGCTTTCTCTATATGGGCCCTTGGCAAAAGTTTCTTCATCATATTCTCCACTCCCTTTCCGATCAACCTCCCCTTGAGCAGATTTGTATCCTATTGCTGGGCAACCATGCAGATATCACCGCTATGCTTGCAAAATCTGCTTTGGCCACAAGTTAAGATCTAGGCATCAAAATCATTTGTAAGAATTACACAGAGATGATGAAGATACATGGCACCTGATATGGGGCTTTTAATTTCATTTCATTTATATTAAAGATGATTTTATATTTTTGCATTTACTTATTTCACTTGATTGTTACCTGTATTCTGTTTTAAACTTATTACTGTTATTATAGTTTATTTGTTTCTATGTTACCTTAATTATATTGACTTGTAATGGCTTATAGCTTTTAATTATAAACAAACAAACAAATATGACACTACAATCCTTTCTGAATTGTGGTGCCCAGAACTGGAGACAGTATTATTCCAGGTGAGGCCTGACCAAAGCAGAATAGTGGCACTATTACTTCCCTCGATCTGGACACTATACTACTATTGATGCAGCCTAGAATCGCATTGGCCTTTTTAGCTGCTGCTCCATGCTCCATCTTATGGAAGGCTGGGATTTGCCATTTGGTGAGAGCGACTTAGAATTTTCCAATGGACTCCCTTGGACAAACCACATTGGAGCTCTCTAACAGAGAATCCCAAATGCCCCTCAACAAACTACAAATCCCAAGATTCCAGAGGATGGAGCCAGGTCAGATGAAATTGTTATCAAACTTGTATACAGTCGCTCCTCTTCTTTTGCAGGTGATCTGTTCCCTTGCAAAAACAGATTTTCGCTTCTATTCAAGCCCCACTGTCTTGAACATAGGCGTGGGCGTGCAGGTCGTGCCATGGGCACATGCCCCATTCATTCCCCCCCTGTTCGTCCTTGCCCATAAGCGAGGGACGCCAGTCTGAAGACTGCAAGAATGGAGGGAAGACTGTATTGTGTAGCGTGCATATATCTCAGGACTCCAACAAGGGTTGTATTTATACTGCACAGCCAAGGCAACCTGACACTACTTTAACTGTCATAATTCTGTTGTATCAACTCCTCAGATTTGCAGCTTGCTGAGATGCTTAGAAATTTTGGCTAAGGGGCTCTAGTCCACTCCCACAAATCTAACTTCCAAGCTATCCCAAGAGAAGCATTGAGAATTGCAATAAGGGACTTTGGGAATAGTAATCCAGTGGCATCTCCTAGAGAGCCAAGCACTGCTCCTCCAGGCATTTTGGACTCTCTCATTTTGATTCAAAGTTCATACCTTTTTTAAAAAGGTACAACTGAACCAATACAGAGTAATGTTTAAAACGCTCAACTTGGAATAAGGAGACCCAGTTTCAAAGCCAGATACCTTGTGTTTGGAAATCTTCCTCAAAGCACTTCCGGTTGAGGGCAAACTCCGGTTCTTCAGTGTAGCTGTACAGTTCTGCAAGAGAGAGGTTTGAGGTGAAATTTAGCTAATGCAATTCTATGTGTAACCCCTTTTTTTACAAGGCGTTTGCCCACCGAAGGGGACCCAAAGCCAACACGATGCAGCAGCACAACTGAGGAGCAAACCACACAAGACACAAAACATGCACAGTACAATTCTGTATCAAAATTTAGTTTTTGAAAAAGCAAGCCTGCATGGAATGCATGGACTTCAATCACTTCCCAATAGCAGCAGCAGAGCAGTGAATCCATGATAAGCTCTAGTGTGAACTTTAAAGGAGATATCTAAAATGCTGAACCAATATTTAGTGTGGTGTAGTGGTTTAAGCGCTGGACTATGACTTTGCAGACCAGGGCCTGAATCCCAGCTTGGCCATGAAACCCCTTGGCCAAGTCACACTCTCTCAGCCTCAGGGGAAGGCAACAGCAAACCCCTCTGAAGAAATTTGCTAGGAAAACCCTGTGATTAGTTTGCTTGAGAGACACCATAAGTCAGAAACAACCTGAAGGCACACAACAAGAACAAATCTCAGTTGCAAGGCCTGTTATCTTCCTGGTGCAAAACCACAGCCTTGGACATATACACACTTTGAATGGGACCAATACATACAGTCCCAGATATTTTATTTTATTAAACTAAACCACAGGATAGCTACATTTGACGCTCTATGGAGTCTCTGATGTACAGAAATCTATAGGGTCGGGGTTATATCCCTTTAAAAATAATATTCCCTTAAAAATAAAAACACAAAGAAGAACAAAAGGCACACAGAAGGTCAAGAGCAACACAGCTGGCTTCCTGATCTGTTGGACTATAACTTCCATGGCAATGTTGGCTGGGGGCAATGGGAGTTGTAGTCCAGGGTGCCTGGAACCTGCCGTCTTGGGAAATTCAAACAGGAGAGGAGATTGTGGAATTAGCCATAAAACCACACAGTTGTGTAGCATTTAAAAGCGCTCTCCTTTGGTGTATTTTACAAACTTTGCATCTGGAGGAGACCAATGGAGCAGCTTAGTCTCACACACAAACAAAAGTCCAATGCTTTTAGGGTCTAAAATAGACTGCAGAAATAATCCAGTTTGAGACTGCTTTAACTGCCCTGGCTCAGTGCTTAGGAACCCTGGGAGTTGTAATTTGTTGTGGCACCAGAGCTCTCTGACAGAGAAGGCTACATGTCACACAAAACTACAGTTTCCAAAATTCCCTAGCATTGAGCCAGGGCAGTTAAACCAGTCTCAGACTGGATTAATTCCACAGTGTGTTTTGGAGCAAGTACTGCTCTGCCCGCTCGGTTGCACGGTGCCAGCCGTTTGCAATTTTGTAAAGAGACTGGCAGAGTGGCAGAAATGCTTGGAAGAGGAGTGTCCGTCTATAAATACAGAGCAATCTTATCACATCTCTCCTGTTGACTCTGTCTTGGTTGCCGGCTTGGCAGGCGACCGGAGGCTATTTTAAAAGCAGAAGGGAAGCTAGAAAGAGTGTATGTGCGTGTGTGTACCCAATGGAATATTTCCCTAAGTGTGTGTTGCGTGCCTTCAAGCCATTTCCAACTTATGGTGACCCTATCATGGGGTTTTCTTGGCAAGATTTGTTCAGAGGAGGCGGTTTGCCACTGCTTTCACCTGAGGCTGAGAGTGTGTGACTTGCCCAAGGTCACCCAGGGGTTTCATGGTTGAGCAGGGAATCGAACCCTGGTCTCCAGAGTCCTAATCCAACACTCAAATCACAACAAGAAGGTGCCAACTTCATAGAGAATCAAATGCTTGGAAGGGATCCTATGGAATAATAGTCAGCACACTGTAGTGGTTTCCATGTTGGACTAGGACTATGGAGACCAGGGTTCGATTCCTGCTTAGCCACTGGTTGACCCTGGGCAAGTCATATTCTCAGCCTCAGGGGAAGACAATAGGAAACTTCCTCTGAACAAATCTTGCCAAGAAAAACCCATGACAAGGTAGCCTTAGGGTTGCCATAAGTCAGAAAAGTCCTGAAGGCACACAACAACAATAAGGTATCTTGGAGATGGAACCCAAGTCTAAACACAAAATTCATTTCTCTTTCATATGCACCTTACGCACATAGCCTGAAGGTCACTTTATGCACAGTGTTTTTAATCATGTTGCGCATGAAATAAAGTTTGTGTACACTGAAACCATCAGAAAGCAAAGGCGTGACTCTCAGTCACCCAGGAAAAAAGTGTTCGATTTTGGAGCATTTTGATTTTCGGTTAAGGGATACTCAACCTGTATTATGTTTGTTTGTTTTTTAAATGGTAAAAGCACAATAAAGCATTAACGTGACTTTGACCAGTCCAGGTTTCATGCCCACAATGCATTTTAGTATGAACTTCAAATGAGCTGTTTGATCAGTACTTACTTGATCAGTAAAACAGATCCAGCACCATGGTTATCTCCTCCAAGATTTGGACTAAAACCTGGAGCGGATTCACTGCCCCATTGACATGGGAGCCACTATACCCAGAGCTGACAATATCTGGATCAGTTCATTTTTGGACTATAGTTCCCAGAATCCCCCAGCCAGCAGACCTGAGGTTTGGGATGGGCAGGGATCGGAGTACGAGGAACTCTGCAAGATGCTGAAACCCCATTTTGAAAAGTTTTTAATACCCCCAAATGCCTTTTCCCCCTTCAAGATAAAACTAAGGCAGCATGTGTGATGCTGATAAAAAAACATTTATTTTTGCAAACCAATTCGCCCCACAGTAAAGAACAGCTGAAGAGCATTTTTGACCTAAATAAGTCTAGCTGTGAGGCTGCTTTGAATAGATATGCATATTTGGGTTTTGGTTTCTGTGGCTTGCAAAAACAGCATTTGTTTCTTCTTTCCAGAATCCAAGATTTTTATTAATAGCGTGGTTTGAATATTTGACGGTGGTGATGAATTTTGTAGGTCTTCAACAGTAACTGGGTTGCAACTTAGAATCATAGAACTTACAACAGAATAAAATGGAATATTCTTAAAACAGAATAAAATGCCAAACTGGGAGGGTCATTGAGGCTTGCAAACCTATGTGCTCTTATCCCTAAGGAGAGGTGATGCTAAACCCTGGGTTAGGGAAATATAGTGCCCCCCCTTCCTGCTATACCTTCCCCCTTCTGAACTGCAACACACCACATCTGTGAACGCACAACCATTCAATGAATATACAACCATTCAATGAATGCAACGCTATGCACAATAACCATGCAGAGGCGTTGAGGGGGAAATGCCTTCCAGTGTACATATCTCAGTGGGGCATTGATCGGAGGTGGCAGCGAAAGAAAAAGAATGGCACACGTATGCCAGGGGTGGGCGATCCATGGGCCATGGGCCACATGCGACCTATATACATTCCCCCCACACATATTCTTGCTTTCCCTCTAACGCACATGCATACACACTAAACTGCAGAAGCTGTACTCTTGCAAGCTTTCAGGAAGTACCAACTCATTTGCAAATGAAAAGCACAAGTCTTTGCAGTATTCTGGGGGCCACATGGAGCCCTTAACATCATTTACTGAGAAAGCCATGGCCAACCAAATACCAAGAAAACCCTACAATGGGGCTGCCAAAATCAAGAGTTCTCCTGAATGCACAAAACAACTGAGGTTGCATCTACATTGCAGAATTAATGCAGTTTGACACCACTTTAACTGATATGGCTCAAGGCTATGGAAAGCTGAGATTTGTAGTTCTGTGAGACATTTTGCCCACTCCCAGGATTCCATAGGATGGAACTGTGACAGTTAAAGCGGTGTCAAAGTGCATCAGTTTTGTAGTGTGGCATCAGCCATGGTCTCCTTGTATTTGCAAGAAATGATGTTATTCCTCTTTATTTTTTTACCTGAGAGTTCAGCAGCATAGCTGTCAGTGTCTCCATATTCGAATTCCAGGTTGGGACAGTCCACTGAACCCTGCAAGAGATGGACCAAATTTAATAGAGACTTGCACACAGGACACTGCTATCAACACATCAGCTGAAGTTTCCTTCACAGTGTGCGTGGGTTGTGCGCCTTCAAGTTGTTTCCAGCTTATGAGGACCTTAAAGCAACCCTATTAAGGGGGTTTTCTTGGCATGGTTTGTTCAGAGGAGGTTTGCCATTGCCTTCTTCTGAGGCTGAGAGAGTGTGACCTGCCCAAGCTGGGAATCAAACCCTGGTCTCCAGAGATATGGTCTGCACCTGCACTGCAGAAATAGTCCAGTTTGACACCACTTTAATGGCCACAGCTCAATGCTATGGAATTCTGGGAACTGTACTTTTGTAAGATATTTAGCTTTCTCTGTCAAAGAGCTGTGGTGCTACAAGGAACTATAGTTCCCAGAATTCCATAGCACTGAGCCACTGAAGCTTACATGCTACAAAACTGAATTGTTTCTGCAGTGCAGATGCAGCCATAGTCCTGTGCTCAAACCACTACACCATGCTGGCTCTCTTCTTAACAATATATAGTTATAACACATTGATTCCATTTAAACTGCCACACTGGCATCCTATGGGATATTGGGATTTGTAGTTTGATGATGCTCTAGATTAGAGCTCATGGGCAGGTCTTTCAGGAGTGGGATTCCCAAAGATCTGGAGGATCAGCACTTGAGAATCACTGCACTGAAGATGGTTGGCTGAGAATTCAAAATACTCCTCCATAAACTATTAATCCCAGAATTCAAAAGGACTGGACCACAGGAGTTAAAGTAGAATCAAAGGGCTATAATGGTTATAATGCAAAAGGACCCTAGGATGGGAAAGTCATGTGAAACAGCCCAAATCCAGCCACAGATTCCCTGGAAGACCACAGCATTGACAGTCTTCTGCCCAATTCGCTTGTCTGTAAAATGGGCAATGCAGATAAATAAATAAACAACCAAATAAACAAATACCAGAACCAAACAATCTATGCATCCATTTACTATGTCTATATACCTGCATTATTTATCTTATTTCATTTTTATGCTGCCTTTCTCTCCAAAAGGGACCCAAGGCGGCTCACAACATAAAAACACATTAAAACAAAATTTAAAAGACAATTAAAACAACCTAATTAAAACACTACAAAGTTAACAATTTAAAGGTTAAAAGACATAATCTATAACAACTCCTGCAAATAAAGCCTCCCCTGGATGCTTTTAAAAAGTGTTCAAGTCACCTGTCGACTTATGGCAACCCCATGAAGTTTCATTAGATTTTCTTAGGCAAGGACCCAGAGGTTTTGAGATTTCCATTATAGGAGTAAGGATACCTTTGGCCCTCTTGTACTTCCTACTAGAAGAGTAAAGTGGGCTCTTGGTATCCACTGCGGTTTGGTTCCAGGATCCCCCATGGGTACCAAAATCCATGGATGCTCAAGTCCCATTATATATAGTGGGGTAGTAAAATGGCGCATAAAATAGCAAAATCAAGCTTTGCTTTTTGTAACAATTAAAGAATATTTATCTTCAAGTGGTGTGTGATGGAATCCATGGATGCACAACCTGTGGATATGGAGGGCCAACTGTATTAGCTCCATCTGGTAAAATCCTGGGATTTATAGCTTGCTGGGGGGGGGGGTAAGTTCCAATTCTCTGCTAGAGAGCTCTAGTGCACTTTTCCCTGAGCTAGTTTTCAAGATACCATGAGAATAGAATCATAGAATTGAAGGAGACCCCAAAGGCTATCCAGTCCAATGCCATTCAGCGATGCAGGAAGACACAATCCAAGCTCTCCCTTTGACAGATGGCCATCCAGCCTCTGTTTAAAGACCTCCAAGGAAGGAGACTCTATCACCCTCCAAGGGAGTTTGTTCCACTGTTGAACAGCCCTTACTGTCCTCCTAATGTTGAGGTGGAATCTCTTTTCCTGGAGCAAATATTTAAACAGGGCTATCATGTCATCCCTTAAGCTTCTCTTCTCAGCTCCCTGAGTCTTTCCTCATAGGGCATGGTTTCCAGACCCTTCACCATTTTGGTCACCCTCCTCTGGACATGTTCCAGCTTCTCAACATCCTTTTTAAATTGTGGAGCGTAGAACTGGACACAAGATTATGCCAGGTAAAGTGTGTGCAATGCAGAATAGAGTAGCATTATTACTTCCCTCAAGCTGGACATTGCACATCTGTTGATGCAGCCTAGAATCATACCAGCTTTTTTACTAAGACTCCCAGATCCCTTTCTGCACAAAATCAGAGTTGGAAGAGAACCTCAAGTATCTAGTCCAACCCCCTTCAGCCATAAAGGAATACACTACCAAGGCCCACCTTGGGACAGTTGGCCATCTAGCCTCTGCTTAACACCTCTGAAAAAGGAGACTCCACCACCCTCTGAAGAAGTGTCTTCCACTGTTGAAGAGCTCTGTCAGGAGGTTCCTCCTAATGTTGAGCTGGAATCTCTTTTCCTGGAGCTTGCATCCATTGTTCCGGGTCCTAGTCTCTGGAGCAGCAGAAAACAAGCTTGCTCTCTCCTCAATATGATATCCCTTCAAATATTTAAACAGGGCTATCATGTCACCCCTTAACTTTCTCTTCCCAGGCTAAACAGACCCAGCTCCCTAAAATGCTTCTCACCCTGGATTTCAACCAGGGACCTTGGCTGAGCAGGAACCGAACCTGGGTCTCCCAGATTCGTAGTCCGACATGCAAACCTCAGTTGACTTATTTCAATGTGCCAGACATACCCCAAGGGCATGTGTTGCTGCATCTTTATGGGCTGTGATGGAGCCCCCCTGTGCATCTTTTCTTGTCCCCTTCCCAACATCCATTAGCCCCCTTTCCTCTGCCTTTTAACAATCCCCCATGGCGATGCTTTGACCTGCATGGGACCCATTCCCTTTGGATTCCTCTCAGGACCCCATAGAATTTTACTGGGGCATGAACAATTCGTGGGGGAAAGGGGGGGCAAATGAAAAAGACCACCACCAAAAATAGTTTCTCTCCTCCCCAAATGCATGCTAACCACTTTTCTCTTTAAACAACAAAGTTGTTTAAAGTTGATCAATAAGGCATTTTCAATGCCTCTGGAGAGCTGCTGAAAATGTATTCCAGCCTCTCTCCTGGGTTACATCTGCATTGGAAACTGATGCAGTTTGACACTGCTTTACCTGCCATGGCTCAATGCTATGGAATCCTGGGATTTGTGGCACCAAAGCTCTCTGGCAGAGAAAGCTAAAGATCTCACAAATCTTGATCTTGTCAGTAAGCCATCCAATTGGAGTAAATGGACCAATAAATGGCCATGGGCTACAACCCCCAGAATGCTCCAGCCAGCAATTGCCATGGTCTACAATCCTTCAGCCAGCAATGGCCATGCTGGATGGAAGATTCTGGGACTTGTAGTCCAAAGAGGCAACTTTCTCAAGCTCTACTTTAAGTCTAGGAAAAACAACAGGATTTTGTCAAATAGCCACATGCTTTAGCGAAATCTGGGCACTCTAACAAGAACTAAGAGCACAAAGTTGACACGTATTTAAGCAGTATTTAAGTGGTTTGTTTCCTGCTGTTTGAATAACATAAGAAGTGCCTCTACTTCAAAGAAAAGAGTGAAGAACGTTAGATAAAAATGCTTGTGGACTTGGCACTGACATTAAAGCAGAGTAATTTCTTATCAGTAAAAGGTAATATTTGGGGCCGGGGGAGAAGAGCTGTGTTTTGAAATAAATGGTCACCCTTTCTCCATTTGGAACAATAAAGAACTTGAATCATTTGAGGAAAGATTTAGTCACTGCTTCTTTTTTAGCTGCGCTCCTAGAGACACCGTTTTAACTGCCACAACTCCATCCTATAGAAGCCTGGGATCTGTAGTTTGTTCTGGCACCAGATCTCTCAAACATGTAAAAGGCTAGATATCTCATAAAATGACAAATCCCAGAAGTCCATAGCATTGCACTATGGCATTCAAAGCTTTGTTAAACTGAATTAACTCCACAATGTGGGTCCAGGCCTAATCCGACACAAACCTGGGATTTGCAATTTGGGTCCAAAACACATTGCAGAAATAACCCGGTTTGAAACTGCTAGAACTGCCCTGGCTCAGTGCTGGGGAATCCTGGGAACTGTAGTTTTGCGAGACATTTAGCCTTCTCTGTCAGAAAGGTCTGGTGCTGCAATAAACTATGATCCCCAGGACACAACACACACAACACAAAGCTATACGCCTGTAACTGTGTTTAGCTGGACTTCAGGACCTGTTTGAAGCCAGGCTCCAAGGTGACTTTGGCTGAGGCTTGCAAACACCCACAATCCTGGGAAATGGGCCCATCTGGCCCCAGGGATGTTCCCCCTTGCATTTGCGCACAAGCGCACTCCTCCCTTTGCAAAGCCTGGTCCAAGAGCAAAGCAAGAAACGGTGCTGTGAAAAGCTGACGGCTTTTCCTCCTCTTTGCAGGAACAGCCAGGAACCTGTCTTTCGCTGGAAAAGCTGCAGGAGAAATATTATCGGCCTGGCATTAGCTGAGGGAAGCCATCTCCCCCACCACTTTTCCATCCCTGTGCTCTTCAGAAGCCACATACAAACACAAACACACACGCACAAGAGTCCAAAACACACAGCCACTTTCCTATTCTCCTGACTCCAGCTGCTGCTGTACATTACCCACCAAGGACCACCTGCCTGCCTCTCACACTGGAACAGAAAATAGGACTTCTCTTCCTTCCTTTCTTTCTTTCTGGGGGATGGTGGGAAGGAGATAAACCTGCCAAGGAGGAAAAACAAGAAGCAGACATTATTTGGGCAGAAGGGAGGAGGTTGCAACTGCTGCTACTCCAGCTTGCAGCCTTCCTCATGCCGTGCCACCTTCCTTCCTGTGCCAAAGAGGAGTTCAAGAAACAGATGGAGGCACTGAACGGAAGATGCCTGGGCATGCAAGCGGGCAGAGCTCCAGAGGGCAGAGCAACAGCCTGGATCAGGGCCTCCACCCCCAGTAAACACACGCAGAAGCCACAACACCCTTAGCAAGGAGCAATGCACCCCACATTTGTAATTCCCACCCAAAAAACTAGAGGAATGCATTATCATCTTTGGATAAATGGATGTGATCTTCCGTCCAATGCAACCAGCAACATGTTCTCTTGCTCCCACAACCCCCGTCAAAAGTAGATTTCCAAGGAAAAGGGGTACCTTCCCCCCAAATGTGCATGGGGGTCTCTCTACAAAAAATCCAACATCCACCCCTCCCCACATGACTTTGCTCTTTCCTAAGACTGGCAAGCCCTTCTCTTCCAAAATCAAAATCTGTGCAGAGAAGGGGTCACTTCAATCCTTCTTCCCATGGTTTTTTTAGGGGTCCCCTATAACTACATAGTTCTGCCAGACATTCCCCACTTTCTGCCCACAACCAATATTACTAGGACATCCAGGACTGACGTATTAAAAGCATGCCACTGGCTGCCAATTAGTTTCTGGGCAAGCTACAAGGTATCTTTAAAGGTTTGTGGGTCCAGGTTACCTACAAAACCACCTTCTCCCATATAATCCACCTCACACATGCAGGTCCTCTGGCGGACATTTGCTCTGGTCAGCAGGACTAGGTTGGCAACTGTTGGTCAGAGGACTTTTTCTTCAGCCGCCCCCAAACTGTAGAATGACCTGCCGGAAGAGATTTGACAGTTGAATAGGCTGTCTGGATTTGAAACAGCATTAGAAGCCAGTCTTTTCTGGCAGGCTTAAACAGATGGTTTTTAAAATGTGCATTTTCAAATATAAATTCTAAATGTGGATTGTTTTAATGTATGTTATTTGTCTTTTCAAAATGATGTGTATTCACTAATGTTGTTTATCTGTTCACTGTTGTTGTTCCCCGCCTTGATCTATGTGGAGAGGCAGATCAGAAACAATACAGCTGGTCCCTCCTTATCCTTGGATTCAAGCATCCAATGGCTTGACAATGGGTTTTTTAAGTATAAAGTCCAAATAGCTAATCTTGATTTTCCATTTCCTATAAGGGACACCATTTTGCTCTGCCATTATATTTAATGAAACTGGAGCATCCACAGATTTTGTTACCTATTGGGGTTCTGGAACCAAACACCTGCAAGTAACAAGGACCCACTGTAATATTGCTATTGTTGTTGTTATTAATATTATTAAAAATACAGCCATGTTAGTCTGTACAATCAGTACATAGAGATCTTGCAGCACCTTGGAGACTACCTAAGAAAGACATTGGCAGCATGAACTTCCTCAGATGCATTGCCTATGTCTATGAAAGCTCACGCTGCCAATTATTATTATTATTACTACTACTATTGTTGTCATTGTCTTTCTTATATTCCCCCCCCCCCTTCTAGCCTTTCCTCTGTGGATTGTCCCTCCCATCACAACTACTTTGGGTTAGTGATCAGTTTTGGGGAGTGGGGATTTTCAATACCCCCCTCCCTTGCTCTTCATGGCTGCCTTCATCCTCCTGCCCTCCATATTTATGGCTTTGACTTTTGTGATTTGATTACTTGCAGCTTTGATTCACATGTCTTCTCCTCCAGAGCCACTCTGCCAAAAGATGACTATGGAGTCGGTGCTGGAGAACCTACAAGTTCCAGAGAAAAGACAACTCTCCTGTCATTTGCAGGTCCTCCAGCATCAGTCTATGGTCAGAATCTGACCGATGTTGACCAGAGCTGCACTGGAGAAGATGGAGATCCCTAGAGAGATAAGAAGGACAGTGTTATTTGTATTTGTGGGTTTTCCACATTCAGGGGTCCTTCGCCACTGACCCCAGGGAATGCGGGGGGACCCCTGTATTCTGCAACCCCAAAGAGAAAAGGCTCCTCTTTCCTGGCCATGGCCTTCTCTGGGTCTCCAGGGTCTCTCTGCAAGGAATCCCACCAGGGTTTGCCCCAAAACCAGGACCAGTTCTAACTCTTGGGTTTCCCCCAAATCCTGCCCCCAACTCTGCCAGGACCACCCTTGACCCCTGCCCCATAATCCCCCCTCTGTGGTGCAGTGGTTTGAGCATTGGACTATTACTCTAGAGACCAGGGTTCAAATCCCATCGGCCATGTAAACCCACTCAGTGCCCTCGGTCAAGTCACACTCTCTCAGCCTCAGAGGCAAAGGCAAACCACCTCTAAAGAAATCATGCCAAGAAAACCTTATGAGAGGGTCACCTTAGGGTTGCCATGAGAGTCAGCATGGCATCTGAGCATTGGACTAGGACTCTGGGAGAATAGGGTTTGAATCCCAACTCAGCCATGGGAATCCACATGGGAGTCACACTCTCTCAGCCTCAGAGGATGGCCATGGCAAGCCCCCTCCCAGGAAACATGACAAGAGAACCCCATCAACAGACTCACCTTAGGTCCCATGAAGTCAAGAATGACTTGAAGACACACAACAACAACAGTTTATTTCCCTTGCCCCTTCTCCAGCCTCACCTGCTTGAGGTCCTTCTGCTGCCCCATAACCCTGTTCCCCACAGACAGGTGCCAAGACATCCCCCTCCAGTCCCCTGCCCCCCAAAAGGCACCCAGCCCTTTCCCCTTGATGCCCTGCAGGCTTTGCAACACAACTGTACACAGGAGACTAGGCAAACTAAACACACAAATAAGGCTGCTGGGGTTTTGGTTGCATATATACATGTGTGTGTGTGCGTTTGCATATATGCATGTGCATCTGTACACAAACACACTGCGAAGACCATGTACAGAGTTCTCTCTCTCTCTCACACACACACACCCCTGAATACACAGCGCGTTTCCCATGTTGTCTGCAATCACACAGAAACTGCAAATGAAAAAGGAGGCAGGCTTTGCACAAATGCACCGCTTGCAATGTCTGCGCATGACATTCCGCGAACGTTAGAGAGTTTGCAACTAGAACAAGAGGCTTTGCACAAACGCAGCCGTGCAAAACTTGCGACCTGTGCCTTTGATGCACTGCAAATATAGCAACCTGCGAGCAGCACAGCGTTTGCAAATGAAAAAGGAGGCAGGCTCTGCACAAATGCCAGCGTGCCTCCTTTGCAACATCTGCCTCCGAGAGGCTGCCAGCCCCATCCATGCCCTTCTGCAGAGCCGCTGCCGGCTGCCCACCTCGGAGTCCTTCCTCTGGCTGCGGAAGAGGAGCTGCTCCCTGCCCTTGGTCGCCTGCGGCTGCCTGCCTTTCCCCGGGGGCTCCTCCATCGCTCTCGGTCTCCGCAAAGGCTCCCAGAGAAGAGCCAGAGCCAAGGCAGCAAAGGAGCAGCAGCAGCAGAAGCAGCAGCCCAGGGCCACGTGGGGGACGGCGCAGCGCTTCCCGACCGGGCTCATACGCCACGCCCACCGACGGCCCTCATTGGCCGGCCAGCGACTGGGGACGTGGCCCGGCGCGCACACCCCCGGCGGCCATTGGCTGCGGCGCGGAGGAGGGAGCCCCCTGTGGGAGCGCTGTCACCGGGGCAGCAGGCAGAAGGGGCGGGCCTTGCCCTTCCTGCGCTTTGCAGCGCTTTTGGCTGCGTCTGCACTGCGGGACTAACGCGGTTTCATACCGCTTTAAGGTTTATAAGCGCATAAAGTGCTTTTATTATCTTTGTAAAACTGTATCCCATTTTTAAACAAATGATGAATTTGATTCCCTCCCTCCCTTTTGCAGGCTGGGTCCCAATTTTGGGAGAATAGTGAGATACAAATAATAATAATAATAATAATAATAATAATAATAATAATAATAATAATAATAATGCCATGGCTCACTCATATTTATATTATGTATTATTATTATTATTATTATTATTGATATTTATAAATATAAATTATAAATATAAATACTATTATTATTATAAATATTATTGTAATGTATGTTATTATAATATAAATATATATAATTTATATAATATATATGACATAATATTTAATAGAACATATATGGGATTTGTAGGATGTTGAGAAACTGGAGCCATGTGTCCAAAGGAGGGAAACCAAAATGGTGAAGGGTCTGGAAACCAAGTCCTATGAGGAGAGACTTAGGGAGCCTGGAGAAGAGAAGGTTAAGAGGTGAAATGATAATAGCCCTGTTTAAATATTTGAAGGGAAGTCATATTGAGGAGGGAGCAAGCGTGTCTTCTGCCTCCTAAACTGCCCTCCTCTGGACCCATGGCTCCATCTTGTCCACATCCATTTTGAATCCTGATGCTCAGAACTGAACAGAGGATTATTCCAGGTGAGGCCTGACCAAAGCAGGACCCAGTGGCACTATGACTCCCCTGGACCCAGACCTACACTCCATGGGCTTCCTTGCCCTTTCTGGCCCAGCATCCCCTGGCATTGCGCATGGCAAGAGGGGGCTGAAGGGGTGGGTGGCCAAATGGTCCATCTCCAGGAGAGAGCTTTGGTTTTGGGAAAGGGCTGGGTGAGGGAGGAAGACCGCTGCTATAGCCACCCGCGAAATGGGGACATTGTGGGAGAGGGAGCCTAGAGGTTGCACAAAGGAGGCCCATTGAAAGCCCTGTTCTGGGATCAGGGCTTGCCCAACAAAAGGGCCGTAGAAGAGAAAATGGATTTTGCAGCTGCCACCTCCAGAAATTTTAATGACTGAAAGAGCCCAGCTGTAAGGACACAAGCGTAGTGCAAACATGGGCAAAGTGCCACCCAGGAGCTAAGCGTGGCACACCAAAGTGATGTGCCACATTCAGCCCATGGCAGCGCTTTGCCTGTGCCTGCAGTACACTCATGTCCTTACAGCTCAGATTTTAGGCTAACCAGATTGGTAACAACATTTATTTTTAACTATATATGTGTGTTTGTGTGTGTGTGTGTATGTATATATATATATATATATGCATATGCATTTGAGGAAGTAAACTGAAGTCTACGAAAGCTCATGTTGCCTTCTCTCTTTCAGTGAGTCTCAAAGGGGCTACAAGATCTCTCTGATTCTACAGACTGACACAGCTATGTCTTTGAATGTATTTATAACGCCCTTTTCACCAAAAGGTAGAACATCACACGATTCTATGATTCAGTCTATGTATATAATCAAAAATGAATGATAAAGCACAACCCTATGTGTGTGTGTGTATATATCATGCACCTTCAAGTTGTTTCTGGCTTGTTGCAACCCTAAGGCAAACCTATCAAGGGGTTTCCTTGGCAAGATTTATTCAGAAGAGGTTCACCGTTGCCTTCCCCTGAGGCTGAGAGTGGGACCTGCCCTGTGAGTTTCATGGCTGAGCAAGAATCGAACCCAGGTCCTTGTTGATGTGCAAATGGACTTTAAATTTGCTGGATTTTGCCCAACTGCCGCATGGCCAGAGGTAGAGGCACCAGCCTGCTAAAGTCAACATGGGTTTCAGAGAAAGAAGTCATGCCAGACTAATCTGATCTCCTTTTTAAATAAAATTACCAGTTTGTTAGATGAAGGGAATGCTGTGGATATAGTATATCTTGATTTCAGTAAGGCCTTTGGCAAGGTTCCCCATGACATTCTTGCAAACAAGCTAATGAAATGTGGGATAGACAATACAACCAGTAATTGGATTTGTAATTGATTGACCGGCTGAACCCAGAGTGTGCTCAACAATGGCTCTTCTTCTTCATCCTGGAGAGAAGTGACCAGTGGGGTGTCCAGTGGGGCTCTGTCCTGGGCCCAGTCTGTCAATGACTTGGATGAAAGAATGGGGGGGGGCATGTTTATCAAATTTTCAGGTGACACCAAACTAGGAGGAGGAGCTAATTCCCCAGAGGACAGGATCAAGATTCGAAATGACCTCAATGGATTAGAAAACTGGGCCAAAACTTACAAAATGAATTTTAACAGGGAGAAATGTAAGGTACTCTGTCTAGGGAAGAGGAAAGAGACGGGTTGATAGCAATACATTTGAAAAGAATCTTGGGGTCTTAGTAGACCACAAGCTGAACATGAGTCAACAGTGTGATGCTGTGAGCAAAGGCAATACAATTCCAGGCTGCATCAACAAGGATATAGTGCCCAGATCAAGGGAAGTAAGTGCCCCTCTAAGGTTTTGGACTTCATCTGGAAACCTGTGTCCAATTCTGGGCACAAGATTTCAAGGAAATTGACATGCTGGAATGGAAGCCAAGCCTTATGAAGATTGATTTAGACAGCTGGGCATGTACACCTTGGAGGCATGATAGCCCTGTTTAAATATCTCAAGGGGATGGAGCACGTTTTCTGCTGCTCCAGGGAATAGCAACCGGAGCAATGGATTAAAACGACAGGAAAATGAGATTGCACCTCAGTGTTAGGAAGAACATCTTTGCTGTAAGAGATGTTTTGACAGTGGATGTTTGCCTGACAGGGCAGTGGATTCTCCATCTTTAATCTTTAATCAGAGCTTGGATGGGCATCTCTCTTGAGTGCTTTAGTTGTGTATTCCTGCATGGCAGGGGCTTGGATTAGATGGCCCTTGTGGTCCCTTCCAGCTCTTTTCAATGATTCTACTGGAAGCCTTTTCACCTTTGAAATGGTCTGCAGAATCTGACTGCGCTGGTCAACATAAAAAAGGGGTTACCTGAACCCATTGCTTGCCCTTATCTTCATTGATTAATGGAAGTTGTTTTAGTCAATAGAGCCAAGAGGACAAATCCAGATTGCTTAGTATATGGAATAATGCTTTTGTTTGGAACAGACATTAACTCTGGATATCTAACTCTATACATATGCAGAGTACATGATGTGAATGTTTTGCAATGGTGAGCCAGCGTGGCATTAGTAGTCTGAGTGCTATACTTGACTTTGGAGACCAGGGTTCAATTCCCAGCTTGGCCATGAAACCCACTGGGCGGCCTTGGGAAAGTCACATTCTCTCAGCCTTAGAGAAAGGCAATGGCAAACCTCCTCTGAAGAATCTTGCCAACAAAAACCCATTATAGGGTTGCCTTAGCTAGGGTCATTATAAGTCGGCAATGACTTGAAGGCACACAGCAGACAGACACAAACATTAATAAGCTTGGTTTCATAAATTATATTTCATATTGTATCTTTTGCAATAAAAGGTTTCCTGCGCACTCTTGGCGTGTGGCCTTGGAGCCTCCTTCTTTGGAGGTTTTTAAACAGATTCTATGACTATTTTTTAAAAACAAAATAAAAAGGGGTTTTCAAAACCAAGAGTTTTGGAGGCACAAACTTCGTCCCAGACCTTATCCCAGTTTCCCATCCTGCTGGTTCAGATGGCAATGAAAAGTTATAGAATTGATGACAAAACCCATGGCTTGCTTGTAGGAGAAAAAAAAAACAGCCGGAAGGTTCTTTCGAGAAGCCTTCAACCTGCTTTCCAGGCTTCAGGAAATGATGGGGAGAGAGACTGTGCCCGTCGGAGGTCTAGCCCACAATCTGCTTTCCTCCACCCACATCCTTGAGCTGGGTTTGCCCTTGAGAGCCGACTGATAAGAAGCCCAGAGAGCCCTTGATAAGAGGCCAAGAGCAGGGAAAGTAGGGGAAGGGATGGGGTCAAACCCAGAGTTTGTTGACATGGCACCACTTTCCAGCAGATAAATGGAATCTGGGGTAAGGTCTTTAGAGGCAGGACTGGAGGACAAGCAGTTTAGATGCATACTTTGGTCCTCCAGGTGTTTTGGACTTCAGCTTCCAGAATTTCTAACTGTTGGCCAAGCTGGCTGGGGCTTCTGGGAGTTGAGGTCCAAACTACCTGGAGGTCCTAAGTTTGGGAATCACGCAACTGCCCCACATCAGATGCTTTCCAAATGTGTCAGACTACATCATCCCAAATGCAGTTTTTAGTGAGGTGGTCTCTTTTGAGTATGATTTGAACATCTTCTTAACTGCTTTGAATCTATGTTTTAATTCGATTGATTTCAAAATGTTTGTACAGTCTGTTCTCCCTATCCACAGATTGTCCATACACAGATTCAAGCACCCACGGCTTGAAAATATTTTTAAAATATATAAATTCCCAAAACAAATCTTGATTTTGGCATTTTATATAAGGGACACCATTTTACTATGCCATAGTATTTAATGGGACATGAACATCCATGGATTTTGGTATCCATGGAGGGTCCTGGAACCAAACCCCAGCGGATACCAAGGGCCACTGTATGCTTCATTTTAGATAGGAAGCTGCTCACTCATAAATCAGATTGCACAATTATATATTGTCTTAGCTACATTTTGTGTTTGTTGTGTGCCTTCAAGTCATTTCTGACTTATGGCAACCCTAAGGTGACCCTATCACAGGCTTTTCTGGGGCTGAGAGTATGTGACTCACACAAGGTCACTCAGTGGGTTTCCATGGCTGAGCAGGGAACCAAACTCTGTCCTCCAGAGTCATAGTCCAATACTCAAACCACTATGACACACTGGCTCTATATGTTAATCCATTTGTGTTAATACATACTGTGCCATTTCCTTTTCCCTTGTGTGTCCCATATCTTACTTAGATTTTAAGTCTGAGGGCAGGGAACTGTCACATTAACAATGTGAAGTCGAAGGCTTTCATGGCCAGCATCCATAGTTTTTTGTGGGTTGTTCGGGCTATGTGCCCATGTTCTTTTCGAGCCACATAGCCCAAAACCCCCACAAAAACTATGTCATATTAACAATTTATAAGCTGTCCTAGGAGCCTTCTTTTGGCTGAAGGATGGGGCATAAATACTCTAAATAAATAGCCAGTTAAACCCAATCTGCACTGCAGAAATAATGCAGCTTCACACCACTTTAACTGCCATGGTTCAATGCTATGGCATCCTGGGGTTTCTAGGTTTGTGAGATATTTAGCCTTCTCTGCAAGACAACTGTGGTGTCACAAAAAAACCCACAAATCACAGGATTGAATCTTTTTTAAAATCTCCAAAGAAGGAGACTCCGCCACACTCCAAGGGTGTGCAATAAATCTTTTATTGCATTGAGCCATGGCAGTTAAAGCAGTGTGCAACTGCATTATTTCTGCAGTGCAGATGTAGTCTTAGGGCCGAACAGACAGGCCAAAATAAAGCTGCTTTGGGTCACTTTGAAGGTATGCTGTTTAAATGACACACACATCTTAAGAGGCCAGAAGCTGCGCCAAAGCTGTGCTCCAGTCCTTAGGACTGGAGAAGGGCTTTGTCGCGGCTTTTGGACTCTTAGGACACAGGCATCATTTACACAGCATACCTCCAAAGTGACTCAAAGCAGCTTTATTTTGGCCTGTCTCTTTGGGCCATAAGTGTCAGTTCAAATAAAAAAGCCTTTACCTGCTGGTGGAAGGAAAGCAGGGAGAAGGTCATCCTAATCTCCTGTGGCAGAGGAGTTTCATGATTTGGAAGCAACCATCGGGAAGGCCCTCTCTTGCATCCTCAGCCACCATAAATGAAGGTGGTGGAACCGAGAGAAAGCTCTCCTGTAAGGACTGGAAAACTCAGGCAGGCTCATCATATTAGGCGATATGGAAAAGACAAAAGGATCAGATGGAGTGTAAGGATCAGAGACAGAGAGGCAACACATAAAACAGTTTGGAGCGCCAGTCCTAAGAGACTGGTCGGAATTCCTCAACAGCAGTGATTTTTCAAAACGCAACAGCTTGAAGGAACCCTTCCAAAGTAACTCATGTTCCAAGAAGTTTTTGTTCCTCAACACAACCGAGTTTTTCAACCAGGCACGGGTTTGGAACAGGAAGGACTCGCATACAACAAATAGCCAGAATATTTCCCATTCCACAGCAGCCATCTGCCAGCTTGGATCAAAGAAGGCATGAAGATCCCCTCTCTATAGTTGACTGAGGATGTCATAAGAGGATTCTGGGGCCCCAGCATCTCTCTAGAGCAGGGATGAGCAATGGTTGGGAATAAGAGGGCTACATTAGCCCCATGGGGGGCCCTTGAAGGCCACACACCCCACTACATCCCACCCAAATCTTTTTGCCCTTGTCTCCATAGAAAGGTTGGGGGCAATTTTGTATTTGGTTCTCTCTCTTGGCCAAGAGGTCTCTTTCACAGAATCCTAGAGTTGGAAAGGACCACAAAGTTCATCCAATCCCACTTCATTCTGCGATGCCCAAAGACACGATCAAAGCACTTCCAATGGATGGCCATCCAGCCTCTGTTTTAAAACATCCAAAGGAGAAGACTCCAGGAATCTGATTAGAGGAATCATACATTCCTAGAGTTGGAAGAGACCTCCAAAGGCCATCCAATCCAACCCCCTGCATTGCAATGACTGGATTTTAGCATTAGGAGGAACTTCCTGAAAGAAAGAGCTATTCAACAGTGGAAAATGCTCCCTTGGAATCTGGTGGAGTCTCCTTCTTTGGAGGTCTCTAAACAGAGGCTGGATGGCCATCTTGTCAATAGGGATGCTTTGATTGAGAGTTCCTGCATGGCAGAAGGTTGGACTGGATGGCCCTTCTTGGGGTCTCTTCCAACTCTATGGTTCTATGGTTCCTCTAATGACCAGCAAAGATGTTCAGATCATTTCTCTCTCAATCTAAGTGTGACAAAGCAACCATTCAATAACACTCTCTTCAGAGCCCAGTGTGGATTTTTCAGGATTTTATTTGTATTTTCGAGATTACAGAGTCCTTATTGCTGATCTAATACAATCACTCAGACATTTAATATTTAAAACATCCTTTTGAAAATATTATACTCTCATACTTTTATTTTAAAAGGTCTTTATTGGAGAATTACAATTTGTGATTTCTGTTTCCTGGTTCCTGACATTCGGAACACAATTCATCGTTGGTTCCTTTTTACACCTCAATTTCCCCCATTTCATTTAGTAATTTATTTTTGCTGGTGTTGCCTATCTTTTGTTTTCTTCCTTTTAAGAATCTTTAAAATGTAACACTTGAAAATAAAAACATTATACACTGTTTAAAATTTAGAGGTGATCACAGAGTATGGCGATTCCAGATCGATTAGGTAAAGCTGAGCGAGCAAAAGAGCTTACAGGGTTTTTAAAAAAAGAAAGCAGAAAACGGAGAAAAGATTCTTAAAAAATAAAATAAAACCCCCCTTTTCCCCGGATGGATGTTCCTTCCTTTCCCTCTCGCCTAAATTCAAGATATTGTCTTTAAAAAATGGTTACCACAAACAAATTTACAAATGAGGACAGCACCATCACACGCTCTAGCTAGTGATAGACACTGGTGTGTGACCGGACACATACACACACACATACACACACACTCCCCACACACACTTTGGGTAACATACCTTTAGGGTCACAGGGGCGGAATGGTTGTGTTTCCCATTCCCATTTAGCCCTGCTCCACCCAACAAGATTCCTTCCTCTCCAAACTGCCATGGCACAATTTCCACAAAGGATGCCATGGGGAAAATGGGATCACTGTGATTTTTTTGTTTTGCCACACAAAAAAAATCAAACCGACGCAAATGCCGGCTCTGTTGGCATGGTCAACAGCAGCCCTGCTTGTCCTCTGAGAACACCCCAGCTTCCTCCTCTTTGCTTACACCAAACTGTTTGCCACAAAACATTCCTCCTTTCATGTTCCTGGCCCCAAAAGCACAACAGCAGCTCCACCAGTTGCAAACGGAGAATACAAGATGATCCCAACACTCATGTCCTCTGCCTAAACAAGTATTTGCTAAAAAGCATACTGTTTTGTTTTCTGGCCTGAGCTTGGAAAGGTGTGTTGGTTTCCAACTACAACTCCCAGAATTCTGTGTGCAGGGGGCCCTTGGTATCACCACCTAGGCTTTAGATAACAAAATCCATGGATTCTCAAATCCCATGAAATACAATGGCATAGTGAAATGGTGTTCCTTATGTAGAATAGCAAAATCAAGGTTTGCTTTTTGGAATTTAAATTTTATTTAAATATTTTCAAATTGTGGATGCTTAAATCTGTGGATAAAGAATCTGTAGCTATGGAGGGCTAACTGTAATCCAAAACCTGCACATCCTTCCAAGCCCTCATCCTGACCTTAAAACACTTCCTACTAGATTGATGTAGACCAGTTTATTCCCAAACTCTGGCCTTCCAGGTGTCTTGGACTTTGGCTCCCAGTATCCCAGACCATTGGCCAAGATGGCTGAGACTTCTAGGAGCTGAAGTCCAAAATATCTGGAGGACCACAGTTTAGGAATCCCTGCTGTAGACTCCTGCACTGGTTGGGAGCTGGGGACTAAGGTATTCCTGTGGATCTCTCCTCTAGCTCTATAAATTCTGTGATACTGCACACAAAGGCAGGCTCAGGAAGAGAAGACTTCCTTTTTTCATAGACGAAGGTAAGCCGTATACCAATGTGCCTGGTTTTAGAGAAGTGCCAACACAGTGCCAGCTCCAATGCTCCCCTTCCTCTACTATCTCACGTCTGATTCAATCATGGCATTAAAGGTGGCTTGCAATCGCTTTTCAAAGAGACATGCAAGCCCATGCAGGTGGTGACAGGTCTTAGAAAATGGCCTGAAGGGTGGGAGAGGTATACCTTGAGAGCAGGACACAGCCTCCTTATACCTCTAGACACTTCTTCATAGAGAAGCCTCTAAGCAGGAGGCATTGAGCCTTTCCCAACTGCAATAATAAGTATTAGCTATTGTGTTTCTGGATCAGTGCTCAAAAAGGGTTTTGGACTACATGTTTTAGAAACCCTCAGCCAGCTTTGCTGGCTGGAGAAACCTGGAGTTCCAGTCCAAAGAAAGAAAGAGAAGAGAATCACTCTGTTCTAAACTGGGGATTCATAACCTCTGGCTCTCCAGATGTGTTGGCCTTCAATTCCCAGAATCCCCCACCAGCGGCCATGCGGGCTGCAGATTCTGGGAACTGATGTCCAGCAACATCAAGAAAATTAGAAGGTGAGAAGCACAGCTATCAAAGAAGCACAAAAAACCTTCCAGCTAGACAGAGGATGAGAAAAAACAGGCAACTGGGCAGGGATAAAAGACTATGTAAAAAGAATTCTTTTGTGAGAGGTTTTGTTAATGAGATATGCCTCTACCTTTTTTGATTGTCACTTGATCCAGGCTCAGAGGATGAGACAAACTCTTGCTTGACTTAGTCCGAGTCCCTTTCACATTTCACAATTATATCCTGTCCTTTAATGCTCAGGAGTTCATTCACACTGCACAGTTGTAGCGTTTTTAACCCACTTTAACTGCTATGGCTGCACTCTACAGGATTCCTAGGATCTCTATATAGTTTGGCATACAGGTGGGTTGATTCAGTCGAGGAAGCCACTGCTGCTCTGAATCTGCAAGACCGGTTGAAAATATAGCACCTTGGAGGTCTCTCATTCATAGGATCACCATAAACTGAAGTCAATCTAGAGATTCAAAGCTAGGGATGTTTAGCCTGCAGAAGGTTAAGAGGTGATATGATAGCCCTGTTTAAATATATGAAGGGATGCCATATTGAGGATGGAGCAAGCTTGTTTCCTGCTGTTCCAGAGAATAGGGCATGGAACAGTGGATGCAAGTTTCAGGAAAAGAGATTCCACCTCAACATTAGGAGTAACTTCCTGACAGTAAAGGCTGTTTGACAGTGGAACATATTCCTTCCTCAGAGTGTAGTGAGTCTCCTTCCTTGGAGGTCTTTAAACAGAGGCTGGATGGCCATCAGTTGGGGATGCTTTGATTGAGAGTTCATGGCAGAATGGGGTTGGACTGGATGGCCCTTGTGGTCTCTTCCAACTCTGATTCTACGATCCTAGAACGAATGTATTAATCAAATCCACAAAAAGTCACAAATGTGGAGGGCTGACTGCAATTGTGTCATATGACAGACACAAGGAAGAATGTTTTTTTCGATGGGAATTTTAGTGAACAAATATGACACAGTGCTACCAAGACAACCTATGACCTCAGCAAGGCCACTCTTTGGAACCACAACTCTCAATTTTGATTGCTCCACATGGACTGCAGAATATCCATATGGCTGTCTGGAGATTCTAGGAACTGTAGTCCCCCCAAAAATGACGTTCCCAAGGTTTGGATAGTCTGCAGTCCATATGGAGCACTCAATTCAGTCACTAGCAAATCTACGATGGAGGGGGACCAGTATCTTCATATGCCACCCTTTATTCTTGGGTCGCAGGGTCTGTTTGCCAAAGCATCTCTTCTTCCACCATTTTGTAACTCAAACAAATGGAATCTCCATTAGCAGCATGGCCCAAATTCTAAATATAACTAAAACGTCTTTGCTACTTAATGACGCTCCCTCACTTCGATGTCTCGGCAGGTACGAAGCCCTAAGCTCCAGAGACACCAGCCTGATGTTCATAGGGTGAAAATTATACTAGAGAAGAAAAAGAATCAATGTGATTTTTTAAAAACAACAATAACAACAACAAAAGAACAAACACTGCTTGCATTAAAAACAACAAAATTGCTTTCCCTGCATAGGTCACAACTGGCATTGAAACAGAAATCATCATTTTGCAATGGATGGCAGTCACATAGCCAGACACCTCGCACAGCCACAACTAGCAGAAATATCACAGCTAGGGCTAAACTTTCCTAGTGATTAGATCAAGAAAACCTAGCTCCCCCCCCCTTGAATATTACAGGCAGCTACTACACTCTCCAATGAAATATGGAAAGGAATGTTGACATTTTCGCTCTAGCATCTCTTTCCTCTTCTGCCAAGTAGGCACAAGAACGTTGCTCTCCAAAGAAACGCAAGCTTTTGCTATTTGCACTGCCCTACAGGCAAGAGCTTGGAAAATGTTGATATTATCTTTTTTGGAATAAATAAAGTAATTCTTCCAAACTGTGGCCACTTCCAGGTCTACCTGCCTCATCCTCTTCTATTGTGAAAACTTTTGGCTTTCAAGTTCCTTATAGTTAATTTGCTCCCTTGCCCTCAGAGTACATACCATGCTGTTTTGAGCCACCAGTTCTCTTTAGTAGAAGCCATAACATTACCCAAAACCCAGGGATTAAATTCATGATCCCATCTGAAGGCGTTTTCCACCACACCCTCTTTTCTGGGAAAGTGAAATCAACTTTTTCTGGTGGGTAGAGGTTTGCATGTGTAATACTGCCAATTCTGAATAGATTTAAAATAAAAACAAAACACCTGAAGCATTAATGCCAGGTGGCTAATGGATCCAGGGTATTTGCAAAGAATAGTAAAAGGAAAAGTGTCTGCAAGAACAGGTTTTGCTCTGAATGCACCCTGAAGTGCTCTCTGAGTCTTTGAGAGTGCTCCAAAACTTCAGAGACTCAAATGGGAGGGTGATATTTACAGTTACCTCTACTAAGGGTGCATCTACACAGTAAAAATAATGCAGCTTGACACCATTTGGACTGCCATGGCTCCATCCTATAGAATCCTGGGATTTGTAGTTTTGTGAGGCACCAGCACTCTTTGGCAGAGAAGGCTAGAGACTGTGTAAAACTACAAACCCCAGGATTCCAAAGGATGGAGCTACAACACTTAAAAGTAGTGTCAAACTGCATTATTTCTACAGTGTAAATACACCCATGTTGTTTCTTTTCTTCCTAATTTCCTGCCTGACAATTTCCTGCCTTGACAGTGATTCAAATGCTGAATTGCCAGTTCCCTTTGAGCAGGAAGCTGGAAACATCCTGAACTTGAGAAAAAATATTTTTGGGGTTAAACGAGAATCCCCCGTCAACATGGTTATGTGGTCTAAAATCCAACTTTTTCCAAGCTCTTCCAGACATGAGGACAATGCAACAGTGCAAAGGGGATTCTTCAAATACAACTGTGACCAGCTCCCTAAAATGTCTGCTATCGTAGTCAGAGGGTGTTTCCACTGACATTTGCACATTATTCACCTGTACAAAGGAACACAGCTGTATTTTCCACCCCTTTCATACAGCTTCAAGATACAATGAACACATCCTAGCGAAAACATTTCCTGAGCCAGATACATCTTAAATGGACAGGGTGTGTGCAGGCCCAGGAAAAGCAAAACACGCCTGTTTCTGTTGCTCCAGGGGAGAGAACCACAACCAGTGGATTCAAATTAAACATCAGAAAGAACTTCCTCCACATGTTTCAAAACTGTGAGAGGAGCTTTACAGTGGAACAAATTACCTCTGAAGCTGGTAGACTCTCTTCCTTTGGAGCTTTTTAAACAGAGGCTGGGTGGCCACCTCTCAGGGTTGCCTTAGCTCCTGATTCCTGAATTGGCAGGGGATTGGACTAAATGTCCTTGGGGGTTCCTTCCAATTCTCTGAGTCTATTATTCAAAGTGTTTTGTACAGGAGGAGATACTCCCACTGGATCATGCCTAAAATCTGGGGGGAAACATTCCATTGATGAAACTACATCCCCATTCAGTTTGCATGACTAGAACTTGCTCAACCTTGAGGAAGAATGGAACAATACATTTGGGCAAACAAATTTTCCACTGAAATGTTTGAAATGTTTAAAACACAATACATAATCACCAGAGGGAAAAGATTTCCAGAAAAGCAACTTGGGAACAAAGGCTGAAATCCTTTCACACAGAGAAAAAGACTGTGAGCCAAGAAGAGCCCAAAGGAGAGGTGTCCTTCTCTCTGCTGTGTGGCGCTGTTCCACAATGGCGCTAGAAAGGTGGGTTTGCAATCTGAGAAGAGAATGAAAGGCAAGGAGTGATGGTCAAACAATGCTGTTTGGACAATGTAACAGCATGCCATCGCGTGTGACATCCCAACCCTGCAGCATCCTTGCCAGAAGAGAGCTTTGGCAGGTTTGGAAAAGAAAGGAGCTGACCAAATTATTTGCCCATTTGCAAAACTGGCACTGAAGCTCAACAAGGATCTTTGACCAACACAGGGCTAGTTCCATAAGTCTCTGGAAAACCCCAGCAAGGTGTGCAGGTGTGACATATCTTGTCTGTACTGCTTCCTAAAAGACTCCCAGCCACCCACCCCATCCCCACTCCAGCCTACAAGTAGCCATGTTAAGAACACAGTTTCCCACAATGAGGTTGGAACTGTCATAGCAGCAGCATGGAGCAAAAGAAACTCTTTGAGACTTCCGTTTCAAAGCAGCAGGGGTGGCTCCAAATTTCCCTGCGAATCTGCAGCTGCTTTGCCAACCGCTGTGGCTTGGAAAGAAGAAAGAGGCCAAGGAGCTCAAGAGTGCCCTTGATGGTTTGCTTCCGCTCCCATCGGACTTTTCCTCCAACTCCCTGCCGTACATAGGACTAGACACAACAGTGATAACAAGACTGCTCGAAAGCTGACAAAGTCTGCCGTCAAATGCGCTTGCCTTTAAACTCTCTCTTTCCCCCAGTCCCCAACTACAGCCTTTCACTCCCACCCCACCCTCAAAAACAACCCAAGTCCATCATCTCACAGTCCTGTGGCAGTTTAAAAAACACCAGTGGCAGAGGCTGCATTTACAGTATTCTAGTTTAATAAATAAATAACCTAACACACGCGGTGTACTACGGCAGCAAGCTGGGTTCTAAATTGAGAAGCTTGTCCTGGTTCATCCTGTACAGTAGCCAAGAGAGAGATCCTGGTTCTTTCCCATCCGTCCAGCTACCGTCACAGGGAATTAATACCTGTTTGGACAAAAAAATCAGAAAAAATCTGGGTCAGCCAAAGGCATCCACTCTGCTTGCCTCTTCCTCTTGTGAGGAGGGAGAGAGGGAAAGCGACTCACACAGTGCGCTTTTACATTTGTCTCCCAGGGTTTGGAAGAGTTGCTCCATTTCTACCACCAGCCCCCTCCCTCTTCTGCCCATTGCAAACTGGTCTGATCACCTTCAGCTGAGCCGTGCTATCTCCAAAAGAGAGAGAGTAAGGCACATAAATTAGATAAGAAATGTATGTGTTTCAAATAAGCTCTGCTGGCAAGCACCTGCCAATTCTGTGCCTCCCGGTGGCATTATGAAGTCTATTAAGCTGTAATGATGAGACTTAGGAGGTGGTCAGGTTCCACCAGCATCACTTCCCATTCTCACCCCAAACTAAGGATAGCTTACTTGATGTTCACCGCTATGATCTTTGGAATAGCGGTATATAAATAAAACAAATTATTAAATTATTATTACTGTATTAATTTAGCT
Source organism: Sceloporus undulatus (assembly GCF_019175285.1). Classification (NCBI taxonomy): domain Eukaryota; kingdom Metazoa; phylum Chordata; class Lepidosauria; order Squamata; family Phrynosomatidae; genus Sceloporus; species Sceloporus undulatus. The sequence goes on along the minus strand of NC_056526.1, from coordinate 3,527,572 downwards.
TGAACTTCTGGAATTGCTGCATTGGGGCAGCAATGAACTAGGAGAGTAGATTTTTGCAGTTGAGGAATTCCCTCTGTCAGTTTGCTACATACTATTAGGTTACAGTGGAAAACTCAGCCTTTGCTCAGAGCTAAGCAGAGTGCCATCTTCACCTATGCTTGGCATAACTGGGAACCTTGTGCATCCTCGAACAAAGATGAATTGGCCAAATATGTAAGCACTCACTATACACTGTTTCTGTCTCACTGCCAGTTCACATACCATCAGTTTCAAAACCATCCAGCCTAAGGCTTCAAGAAAACTCCTGATTTTCCAGCACATTGGAAATTGTTATGCACTGTCAAACAAGATATGAACATGAAGGTCGCAGCTGGGTTTCTATTTGCATGAACCAATTGCCCAACTTTTTTTTGGGGGGGGGCTGAACTTCTGCTTAGACGTGGTTGCACCTTTTTCGCCCCCAAAAGAAATGGGAAGCATGTTTGTTTACTTTGAAAGTGTAAGTAGCAGCTTGGTAGAAGATAATACTCAGTAAAGTTAAGGCAGTAGAAAAGAGGGAAGGAGCCTGACAGGTGAATTGATTTCATCAAGGAAGCCATGGTTGTCGTGGCTGAGTTTGCAAGACCTGAGCAGGGCAGCTGATAACTAGGAATCTTGGAGGCCTCTCATTCAGAGAGTTACTATAAAAACCTTTTTAAGGAAAATAACAACAAAAGAAAAAGCATCACCTCTCGGTATTCCTAAGAAAGGTCTTGGTCTGGGATGGTTTCCTTATTGGAAAGGGGAATCTCACAGCAACAGCTCACACACAGAAGCAGTATGCAGGTTCCACACATTGGTGGCAATTCTGTCATGCCCACGTGCCAAACCTCAGACAGGATATAATCACTTATTCATCAGGGCCTCAGTGGAAAGAGACAGGGCCAGGCAGAGGTGGTGAAACAAAGACAGACCCAGGAGAGAGGATTCCCCTGTCAGTGGTAGTTTGACTTCAGAAGTGCTTTCATTCATTTGATCCCTTTCTCATGGCATGCCAATGTGCCTCAGCATGGAGTTCCAGAATTACTGTGCAGCTTGATTGGTCTTTAAGTGTTCTTGGGCACTTGGAGACACCCTCAACTGATTGCTTCACAAGGGGTGTCCACTTAACTTTCCCATGGGAAAGCACAAGAAGAATGTGAAAACTCTCTCCTCCTTCCTCCACTCCAAAGCCACAGGGGAAATCACAGAGGTTCCTAAGAAAATTACTGTCAATTTGTGGGGGCAGACATTTGCATGGGGAAACTATCCTGGCAGGTGGGGTTGGATGTGTGTCCTACAATTTCTTTTATTTTATATTTGAACAAAAGGCAAGTACCTGTAGTAGTTTGGTTTGAAAGGTCCATTTTTGTTCAGCCCCAGGTACTTTGCTTGTTCATCCGAGAGCTCTGTCAGGTGTGCATCAAACGTTGGGAGATGAAGGCTTGCCACATACTCATCTGAGACAGAAAAGAGAACATTGCATTAGCAGAGCTACAGTTCCCAAACCTCTCACCATGCAACTGTATGTATGGAAATGAAGTCACCAGCACTTGTACCAGAAAATGCTCAAGACAGTCTCAAGAGAGATGAGGTATAATCAGAAAACCAACATTCATATTCAGAGACAATAGGTTTCTCACCACAAGACTGAACGTGAGGATTAGAAACTGGGTGATGCTATTTTATTTGGGAAATATCCTGGAACACTGGCTGATGGCAGTGGACAAAATCCAACCTAATTTAATGATTAATTTGGCTCTGGCACTTAGCTCAATCAGTCCCCAAGGGAAGGCAGACTTTCTTCCCGGCATGACCCTTAAAGGGCCCTTGCTTTTGCTTGGCTTGTAGTACTAGGCAGGAGAGCACTTGGACACGCTAGAAAACTTGAGTTTTGTAAGGTGCATTACTGGGTGCAATGCCAGGGTGGCAAACTACCTCATCTTCTGAGTTGAGCCACGTGTGTCATGGACTGAGAGCAGCTATCAGCAGTGCCCATGGCTTGTGGAAGCACCAGAATATAGGTCTTCTACGTAGGACTCAGCTGCAGCTTCAATATGAGTGTAGTGTTTAGTCAAGCAAAGTAATAGTGCCACTCTATTCTGATTTGGTCAGACCTCACTTGGAATACTGCATTCAGTTCTGGGCACCACAATTAAAGAAGGATATTGACACAAGCTGGAACATAATTAAGTTAAATTGGGGACAAGATGCTATAACTGTACAGTGGGAAGAGATTTCTCTACCCCCAGATCAACTATTCTGTCTAACATAGTCTCCATATCAAGGGAAGTAATAGTGCCACTCTATTATGCTTTGGTCAGACCTCACCTGGAATCACTGTGTCCAGTTCTGGGCACCACAATTTAAAAAGGATGTTGACAAGCTGGGGCATGTCCAGAGAAGGGCGACCAAAATGGTGAAAGGTCTGGAAACCACCAAACCCTATGACGAGAAGCTTAGGGAGCTGGGTAGGTTTAAGCTGGAGAAGAGAAGCTTAAGGGTGACATGAGAGCCCTATTTAAGTATTTGAAAGGGTGTCATATTGACGATGGAGCAAGCTTGTTTTCTGCTGCAGCAGAGAATAGGACCCAGAGCAATGGTTCAAACCACAGGGGGAAAAATTCCACCTACATTAGGAAGAACTTCCTAAGGTTAAGAGCTGTTTGACAGTGGAATACACTGCCTTGGAGTAGTGGAGTCTCCTACTTTGAGCTTTTTTAAAAGTTAAGCTGGATGGCCATCTGTTAGGAATATGTTGGTAGTACATTCTTGCATGTCAGAAAGGGGCTAGACTAGATGGGTCTTGGAGTCTCTTCTAACTATGTGATTCTACGATTCACAGCCTTTCTTCATGTAGCCCCACTTGGAAATTCTGGGGATTGAACCTGGACTCTTCTGCATGCAACACTGGTGGTCTACCTCTAAATTACAGTTTTTCCTATTTCACTTTTGCCTTCACAGACCTCCTCACTGCACCCCACCAGGGGACTCTCCATCCCCCAGGTCTACTGGATCCAGGTGTTGAAGGAACCAGTGACATGGAGCAAGTTTTTACACCCATCTTCCTACTTTCTTTTTTTCTTTTTAATTTTTTTAAATTTTTATTATCCAACAATAACATATAAGACATACAATAACATACTACGACAAACACAAATATACATACATATCTACAATTTCTACAATATATCTATTTACATCTTATTATTCGTTGTTCCATGCCACTACAGTGTTTTAAAAACCCTATACAATGAATCCTTGCTTTTCTGCTCATATCACTTCTCTATCCATTAATAAACATTTTTTTCCTTCTTTTCTTCTTATGATCTTATTCTTCATCCTTTTACACACATATTATGACCATAAATGATCTATCTCTGTTCTACTTTTATATATTCCGATTTAATTTGAGGAAATTGTCCACAGTTTCCCACTCTTTATATTCTTTTTCTTTATTCTTAATTATCATAGTTAGTCTGTCCATTTCCTTTAAATCCAACACTTTTTGAATCCAATCTTCCATGTCTGGTATACTTTTGTTTTTCCAACTTTTTGCCAGCAGAATTCTGGCTGCAGTTATTAGATTAAGAGCTATTCTCCAATATTTTTTCTCATTCTTGTGACCCATAAAAGAAGTCATATTTAAGAGGTACACTTCAGGAATCATCGGATATGTGGCTTACCCATTTTTTTCGGAAGCAGGTACACATCCTGCTTGTAGCGTCCTTCAGGTGCATTGTAGAGCTCTATCAGGGCCAGGGCCTAGAAAAGAGGAAGAAAAACACAGTTAAGCAGCATTTCAACCCATTCACATATTGGTGTTTAAGTCTACTGGAACACAAAGTGGCAAAAGGCAGAACAGATGTTCCTCTCATTTAGCACTCTACCTGAAAACCAGATCTTTTCCATATCATCTCACAGAAAGCAAGGATTGGGGATAAATTATTGTTACTATTGTGTAATGTGCAGACATAAAAAATAAAAAGTATGACAGAATATGGTATTGTGATGGTTGTAAGTGGTCAACATAGATAGGATTATGAATAGGTAAATGATTAGGGACTATTTACAAAATATTTTTATAAAATATAATTTATATAACTAGTGAGCTGTGTTTTCCACGCTGGGAGATTTTGCTGGGATTAAACTACAATCCCCCAAAGTTTGGTGATCAGAGCAATAGGATACATAGGTGATAAATATTCCATCCTTTACACCCCACCTCTCCTGACCTTCCCATACCCCATAAAATGAAGTCAGCCACTGGCGGCGGTGTGCCTATAGATGGAAACCACAAGCCAGCTGGCCTAAATGTGCCAGGAAAAGACAAATCCAGTATCAGTAGCTATTTGGACCATTGGCAGTGGACATCTTTTGCCCATTTCTGATGCAAGAAACAGGAATAGCAAACCAACCACTCTCTGCCTTCCAACCAAAAAAAAGTCAGTGTCTTCACTAGGAATGCAAAGAATATTTGAAAATATTTGAAAAACTGCAAAAGAAAATAGTCAAAAATGGTCGAAAAACCTGATGAGAAGAATCCTGGACTGATGAGAATCCTCACTGCAGAAAACATCATTTTCTATATGAGAAAAAGTATTTTCTGTACAAAAATAACATTTTTACACAGAAATATGTGGGTGATTTTATGCAGAAAAGGCTGTTTCTCATGCAAATCAACCATGTACAACTTTTGCACAGAATAATCCCAAATTACAGCATTTACTTCACAGAAGTTAGTATTTCTATTCATAGATCTGTGCACATTTCTGTGCAGAAATGTCAATTCTCTGTGCAGGAAATTGCATGTTATCAATTGTTCTTTTCTATACAGAACAACCACATGCAAATTTTGTGCAGAGTAAGTCCCAAATTAAGAACAGACATTAAAAATGGCATGGTTTTCAAAGACTTTCTCACACCAAGAAGAAAACTGCTGGAATTATTCCTTGAGAAGAAAATTAGTGAAGAATTACATTCCTACTCCTCTCCATCACCTAGTCCCCTTTAACTGTGAGAAACCCTCAACAGCCCAAAGAGTCTAATATGTGACTGTAATAGGCAGAGATTTCAAAATGTAGGATGTGAGCTAAAAGCAGGAAAAACCCAACCTCCATCCCTGAAGGGGGAATGAGGAATGAGACCACTACTCATAGACGTAGCCTGTGTAAATGAACCCACCTAGAAAAATAGCTGGAGCTACTTGCACTCTGCATTCTCTTTCATGATGGTAATAGTACAAAGGAAATGCTACCTTCCAGGATGGAGTAATCCTCTGTCTAGCTTAGCTAAAAGCTGGCAGAGATATGGATGGCTGCTACTAAGTGCCTGCCTGGCTCTTTTAGTGCTCTTAGCGACCTGAATCTAGCTTCTATCACACCCTAAGGGGGTTTTCACCATCCTCTCTGGCTCACTGTCTAGACCAAATTATTCAGGATGATAAAATCATATACATACCATGAAGAGCTCTGAAAGAATCTCTCCCAAGTGGATAAAGGAACAGCACATAGGTAAGTAAAGTAAGAAAAGAGAAGCAGACTGCGAGAGAGTGGGGAGAATTCCAACTTCACATGCACAGCTAAGGGGTTTATATTGGTTGTGACTGCTCAGGAAGATTGATGTTGGGGTCACACTGGAATGAGTGAAGAGCACTACTGCAACTTCACTGTGGCAAAGGCACGTTCTGTGGCAAAGGCAGGTTATGTACTAGGAACTGATGAGAAAGGAATCGGAAAAGACAAATACAGTATCCTATGGCCTTTGAATACATTTACAAGGCAGCCACATCCAGAATGCTATGTACAATACAAAACCCCTTTTGCATCTTGAGAAGAATTTTACAGAGCTGAGGAAAGTACAGTGCGCCCTTTTTTTACGTGGGGGATCAGTTCTGGACTCCCCTGCATAAAAAAAAAACCCTGCGTATGCTCGAGCCCCATTGAAAGTAATGGGGCTTGTGCATGCAGCGGCGGCGCGGCGGCGCAGTGGTGCGCACACACTTTGGGCGCACGCCCCATTCAGCAACATCAGGGACTGCCTGAAGGAAGAGGCCCCTCCCTCTTTAACTGTCATCTCGGCCTCAGAGGGAGCAATCAGGCAGACCCAGCAACATCAGGGACAGCCTGAAGGAAGAGGCCCCTCCCTCCTTAACTGTCATCTCGGCCTCAGAGGGAGCAATCAGGCAGACCCAGCAACATCAGGGACTGCCTGAAGGACGAGACTTCTCCCTCCTTTAACTGTCACCTTATATTTGTTTTGTATTCAATTTTTACTGTACACCGCTATGATCATTCGGAAGAGCGGTCTATAAATAAAATGTATTATTATTATTATTATTATTATTATTATTATTATTATTATTATTATTATTATTATTA
>NC_056526.1:3508965-3521164 GCF_019175285.1 Sceloporus undulatus | reverse complement strand
TTATTATTATCTAAATGGGACGCACCACCCCTTGCGCCCTGTGTGGTTCCCTCACCACTTTCAGCGTATGCTGAAAGCCGCGTATAGTGCATCCGCATGTAACGCAGGCACACTGTATGTACAAAACCTTCCAAATGAAGAAAGCATGATGCATATGGAGCCTTGTAGTTTAGGAAATAAAAACTGAGGAGGAAGAGACAGAAGCATAAAGAATTAATCAAGAAGTTCCTTTCATACGCTATCCAAAACTTAGGAACTGCACACTGGAGGAGCTTTGCAGTAAATTCCACATCGACTTGGATTTCATCTGCATTGCAAAAATAATGCAGTTTGACACTGCTTTAACTGCCATGACTCAATGATATGGAATTCTGGAATTTGTAGGTTTGTGAGATATTTCACTTTCTCTGGCAGAGCTCTGGCAAATCCACAATTTCTCCATTATTACAACTGCTAAAATCAAAAGATCTGTGATCTAACCCAGAAAGGCAATGCTTTGTTTCTTGAACATTTTCTTTCCCCCCACTAACCCACACACCTGGGTGGTTGCAGTGATGGACAGCACAAAAGTTGGAACCGTGGAGCAGCTCAGGTTCAGCAGGCGTCCCTGAAAGGCAAAGGTATGTCTGCATTTAGCACTGCCGTCCCCACTGGCAGATTACTCTGACTTGCAAAAGGCCACCAGCACCTGATTCCTCCGCACATCATGAGGCAGAAACAACAAACGCAAGCCCAAACAGAGGTGGACTCTGCCACTGCCATCTTCAGTTCAGCCACAAAGGAAGCATCCCAGGGGGTTTCTAGTTGTATGCTAGGCCTTCCCCCAGACAGCTGACATAATCAGATGGCCACCTTCTGACTCCAAACCAGAGAAGGCAGCTGCTGGTACTCACTTACCTGTGTAGGTACCATCCTATCTGGAAGCCCTCCTCCTAACACCAGGCTCCCCTGCTGCCCCCTTACCTCTGCCAGGAGCACTATCCTCTTCCCATCTGGCCAAATGACATGGTCGACCTGAGACCTCACCCTCTCCCACGTCAGCTCTGGTGTGCGCAAGCTAGCCTGAAAGACAAGAGGTTTGAAGGACTTTTAAAAAACAGCAAGGGGCCTTTCAACTCTGCAGTATAGCAACCAATGAGATACATACTTTTTTAAAGCAATGAAGCACTTTTTTGAGGGCTGAGTGAGGTTTCAGATGTCTAGAGAGAGACATTGTGGAATTATGCTAGCTCAAAACTTCCCCAACCCCAGAATCCTACAGATAACCTGGACTGCAACTCCCATCAACCTCAGCCACTAAATCAATGGCTACACTTCTGGGATTGGTAATCAACACATCTAAAATGCACGAGGCTGGGGAAGGCTGACGTAGTTCATTGTCCTCACTGTCACACTGGCCAGGCCAGAGATGCTTCTGGGAGCCCAACAGGCTGGGCATGGAGGAGTTCTTGTCTGACAGTGGACACCCCTCCTCTGTACCTCCATGATGTGTCTCCCCTCCCATCAGCTAAGGTAGGGGTGGGCAAAACATGGTCTGAAGGTCACATGTGCCTCCCAGGGTCCTTTTTTTTTTCAAACCACTAGTTTTTGGCCTCCAAATGCCCCCTTGGGGATGTGGGATGATGTTCTGGTTTTAGCCCCCTACACCATTTTAGGTCCCTTTAAAAGAGAAGGTGAACGAAAGTAACTTCCTAATCACTTCTTGTTGGGTGGGAGAGTCTTTCTCTTGGTCCTAAATCAGCTTAGAGGAAGTAAAAACATAGCAGAAATGACCCCATAGTCCCAAGATGATATTTGAAGCCCAAAAAACTGGAGGTGTGGCAGTGGTTTGGCTCTCCAAGATTTTCAGGGGAAGTTAGCCTTCTAGAATTACCTACCCTTGATCTTGGGGCCTCTTTGGAAAAGGCATTTTGTGTCATGCGAAGAGCTTTATTTGTCCTTACTCCTCAACCCATTAATTCCATTGGATGACCCCACTGAGTTTTAGTATTATAACAGACTTCTCCCTATCCACTTTCCAACTTCTCCCGGCCCCCATCCATTTTCTCCAAACTGCACATGAATTTTATTACCTTCTGTCTTGACTATTCTCCTCACCCCCATTACTACTTCTCCAACTGAAGAACAAAAACACTGATGAGTAAATGATCTGTGACTTAAGTGCTGCTGGTCCTGGTGCTCTTATCATGAAATATTAGCATCTGAATGTTCCTGAAATTGCTCTGGCATGGTTTTGCTGCCTTTTGGTTTCATTTTTTAAAATTAACTCAATTGATATGATGATCTGTCATTGTGGGTTGTGCAGTAACTGCACAAAAGCACTACACAAATAAAATTGACTTTTAGGAAGCTGGTAGTAAAGAAATCAACCCAGGAAAACTGCTCCTGGCAGTCTACTCTGACACTCACAAGTGGGAAATGGGGAAAGCAGGCTGGTGAGATGCCACCAAGTCCTCTGCAGTCTGGCAGAAAGAGCCCGTTCAGTTAGGTCACAGCAGGGCAAATGTCTGGGGTTAGCATTGACCTTCCAGAAGACCTCAGAGGGCTGCATCCCCTGCAAAAAAAAAATTAATTTTGGCCCGTTACAGACCGCTGAGAAGCGGCGGTCTGCCGCTGCCGCCGGTTGCAGCATCTGGGAACCGCACCAGCCAAACGGCGTGGTTCCCAGACGCTGCAGAGAAGGAGCATGAAAATCGCGCTCCTTCCTGGGCCCCGGAAGAGACGCTGTGAGGCGCTAGTCGCACACTCGCGGCGCCACTTCCGGGACACGGCGTGCGGACGCAGAGGGTCCGCTAAGTCAAGATGCCAGCGTCCGTGTGGAATGGCTGCCGCCATTTGTTACGGACTCAGTCCATGGTAGGGTTAGGGGTGTCTGGAAGAGATGCCCCTTTCTAACCCTAGCACGGACTGAGTCCGTCCTAGGGTGCCCATGTGTAACGGGCCTTTGTCTCTCAATGTCCTTTTGGAGACACAGGGTCAAGCTTGCCATGTTGGGGGTCTTCCAGGCTGTTTTAGGCCCATGAGTGGGCTTTTTTTTTTTTTTACAATAAGAAGTGACCTGGAAGTCAACTTCGAGTCTACTTCTTGTTTAAAAAAATGTCTCCCATGCCCCCCATACAGCCTCCCCCCCATAAAATCCCCCATGGCCATTATACAATGTTGTGGGGATATAGAGGCAATTCCTTCCAGATGTTTTCCTGACAGTGAGGGCCCCTGCGGGGCACACAAATGCCATGCGTGTTTCACAGGCCACCCATTTCTCACCCCTAGGTTTGGGCCAGGCCCTATTCACAAGCAAGGGCTTGCCTGCATTAACAATACTTGGCACTGAGGATGGGTGGGAACACCAACAGAGAAGAACATGGCACCTAAAAATACACACAAGCAGCCTCTGTGAGCTGAGTGTGGTGGGACAATGAAATGTCACGGAGACACCTGAGGCAGGGAAATGCTGCAGCTGTCACCCTATTGCCTAAACCAGAGGCACACCTTGTTGTATCCTAGCTCCACAAAGGACAATGATAACACTAGAAGCCTGGTAGAAGAAGCTCACTTGAGGGCTCAAGTTACTCACCTCTGACACTGACATTTGGGGACAGTCTGAGCTGATGGAACCTCTCAAGGGCAAAAGAGTTTGGACTATTTGCTGCAGGGGTTGCTTAGCAGCTGAACACAAAATGACATGCCAGCAGTTATCTGAACAAAGTAAATGCTTTCTTTCTTTCTTTCTTTCTGACTGATATGTTTTAGCCTCTTGCTTTTAGATACCAGTAAGGATCAATGTCAGCTTTCCCTGTCTGTTTATGTGCATTCAAGCTGCCTGTTGATTTATGGCAAACCAAGAATTTCATAGGGTTTTCTTAGACAAGGAATCCTCAGAGGTGGCTTTCACAGCTCCTTCCTCTGAAACAGGGCCTACAGCATTTGAGCCTTCCTTACTGTGCTGTTTTGGAAGGACTGGGTGGAGAGACAGCTACACAAGTCTTCTTGTCTGCTTGTGCCAATGTATGGATGAGATGCTGCTATGCAAAAGATAAACCTCAGCTCAAAGACAATTTTATACAAAGATGCTAGATTGCTTTTTGAACTATCCACTTCTGCTCAGATCTGCATTATGCTCACTTAAAGGTCCATGTGTGCTCTTTATGACAGAAATAGAGAGATATATTCCACGTCAATTACCATAGCAACATCCTATGAATCCTGGGATTTGCAATTTAGGGAAGGACATTTCCAATTCTTACCAAACTACAAGCTACAGAATTCTACAGGATGTTGCCAATTATTGTGCTCTAATTGTGCAGTATAAATAGGCCCCAGTTTACCATAGTGGTAAATAACAGTCCAGAACCTGGAGATCTAGGTTCAAATTTTCAATCTCAGCCTCAAACATCTCACAGAACTGTTCCAAAGATTAAATGGGGAAGAGGGAAAACTTTGACTCTGAGATCCTTGGGTGAAGCAGGGAGTAAAAATGCAGTGAACAAAGAAACAAAACATACAAGGAAATCCTATAACACCTTTAAGACTGAGAAAAATAAATTTCTAGCTTAAGCTTTTGTGGATTCCAGATGCATCTGATGGGCCAAAGCTAACAAAATGAAATTCAGCACGGAGAAATGTAAGGTACTGCACTTAGGACAGAAAAATAAAATGCACAGATATAGGATGGGGGCACCTGGCTGAATGAGACTACATGTGAAAGGGATCTTGGAGTCCAAGTAGAGCACAAGTTGAACATGAGGACTCCAGGATGACTCAGCCTTCCATTCTTTCATATGTCGGAAAATGAGTACCCAGTTTGTTGGGGACATTTGGCTAACACTCTGTAAACCACTTAAGAGAGTATTCAGCACTATAAAGCAGTATAATAAATAATAATAAAATAATAATAATAATAAAATCTTTATTTTTATCCCGCCCTTCCAGAAAGATCAGGGCGGCTAACAAAAGTGCAACGAATGCACACAAATACAGTTAAAAACAATCAACAACAAGCAACCATACAATAAAAATAAAAGCAGGAATAAAAGCCCCGTCGTCCGTCCTCATGGCCACGGAAGAGGAGGGGAGGCCCACAGGATCTTAATCGGGGAATGCCTGCTTAAATAGGAAGGTCTTAAGATCCTTCCTAAATTGGGCCAGGGTGGTAGATGAGCGGAGCTCAGTGGGCAGCGTGTTCCAAAGGGCTGGGGCAGCTATAGAAAAAGCCCTTCTAGACGTAGAAGCATGCTTGGCCCCAGGCACCTTCAGCAATTGCTGCCCAGACGTTCTGAGGGTGCGAGGCGGATTGTATGGGGAGAGGCGGTCCTTTAGGAATCCTGGGCCCAAGCCATTTAGGGCTTTATAGGTGATAACCAACACCTTATATTGAGCTCGGAAGCGAACAGGCAGCCAGTGAAGATCTTTAAGTACAGGTGTTATATGGCTGGTCCTGGACGCACCAGTGACCAGCCGGGCTGCCATATTCTGTACCACTTGAAGCTTCCGAGTTTGGTATAAGGGTTGCCCCATGTAGAGTGCATTGCAGAAGTCCAATCTCGAAGTTACCAGAGCATGTACCACAGTTTCTAGGTCCCTCCGGTCCAGATATGGGCGCAGCTGGCGAATCAGCCGAAGCTGGTAACAGGTGCTCTTGACCGTCGCATTCACCTGAGCAGTCAGATGAAGCGACGAATCAAGAAGCACTCCCAGACTGCGCACAGAGTCCTTCGCAGGGAGCGTGACCCCGTTTAGGACAGGTGGAACCACAGCCATTCCTGGACCGGGGGAACCTATCACTAGTACCTCCGTTTTCTCTGGATTCAGCTTGAGTCGGTTTTTTCCTCATCCAGTCCATTACTGACCCCAGACAGGCCTCGAGAGGAGAGACGCCATCCCCGGTCACTGCATCAGTCGGAGACATAGAGAAAATAATCTGGGTGTCATCAGCGTACTGATAACCCCGCGCCCCATGTCTCCGGATGATCTCTCCCAGCGGTTTCATGTAAATGTTAAATAGCATGGGAGACAGAATGGCTCCTTGAGGGACCCCGGTTTTAAGGGGCCTCTCGTCGGAGCACACGTCCCCCAGCTGCACCATCTGGGACCTCCCAGAGAGGTAGGACCGGAACCACTGGAGCACAGTGCCCCCGATCCCCACCTCAGCCAGGCGTCCCAGAAGGATACCATGGTCTATGGTATCGAAAGCCGCTGAGATGTCCAAGAGCACCAACAGGGACACGCTTCCCCGGTCAGAAATGTTAGTGCTATCGTTATTCTGTAGAGGAACTTTTGTATGGATAAAACACCAACAGGATTCTGGTTGTAGTGTTTCTTTCAGATATCATATATTATCTTTTAGAAGGATGACACAAATGTCTAGGTTTTCCAGAGATCTAATTCCCAGAGAAGAACAGCTCCGACACTGTTCTCAGTTTGGGACCATTCTCTACGAGTGAAACAACTGTGACCTTTCCACATCCTTGAAAATGTACTGCATGGAAGGCTGGTGAGGCTCTTTCTAAACCTCCTTCACCAGATATTGAAAAAAGGAAGGCCTCATGCTTACCACATCAATTTCAGTGTTGGAATGTCCCATGTTACAAACAATACAACTGTTCTTCATTCTGTCAAGATGTTCTCTGGTCACTACATTTTTGTTTCCTGTAAAGCAAAATGGGAGTATGTAATACAATAAGGGATAGGCCCAGTCTACATGTCCCAAAACAACCAGAATACAAATTTCCTATCATGTTATAATTTTTACATGTAAATAACAATGTAGTGTACCAGATGTACCTGTACAGGTGATAACAATGTCGACTTGCCGAATGACTTCATTCAGTTTCACAAGCCGGAAGCCATCCATGCTGTGAAAGAAGCAGACAGATCTCTCAAATCTAAAGACTAACAGAAACAGAAACTTTAACCCAACCCACTGGGAATGACAACCCAAAGCAGTGTCTTTTAGCAGCTGGTGACAGAGAACCAAGAGAACTGAGCCAGACCCTGAGTGTTCAAAGGAACAGGGTCAGTTTGAGATTTTAATTCCCAGTCTGCTCACTGCAAATACAGTTTTGTCTCCCTGAGCAAAGCTTCCTAAAATGTGCAGGTAGAGAAAGTCTCCAGCTTTCCACTAGAAGCCTCTGTGCTGACACAATATGGATGAACCTTCTCTATGTACTAGCTGCACTGGTGCATTTTCATCAGTGCGGGAACACACAAATAACACACACCCCCTATAAGAGCTCTAAGATCATCTGGAGAGATTGCTTTCTCTGTCCCAGCACCTTCTCAGGCTCATTTGGGAGAACAAAGGAGAGGGCCTTCTTGGTGGCTGCTCCTAGACTTTGGAACTCCCTCCAGGATGGCCTTATCTGTGCTCTCCTTCTATCAGTAAGTCAAAAACATTTTAATGGCATCAGGCTTTTACAAACTGACTAGGTCTAGTCTTTTAATCCTGTGTGGTTCTGTTTTTAAGGTCTACCATGAAGCCATGGAGAAAGATCTCTCCCAAGTCCTTATCAACTGCACCTGCGAAGGTAAGCTGAGAGAAAGCCCTCACCTGCTGATCTTAGTGCTTGGGCTGTCTTGTATAGGGAGATATGGTCTTTTAGATAGGGTCCACCGATAGTCAAATAACCTTCATGATTACGTCTCACTCACTGATACGTTTTAACATAAAGACTGTTGTTGTTAGCAGCTTTGAGTCCCATTATTGGGAGAAAGGTGGGATACAAATGAATAAACTACTACTACTACTACTAATAATAATAATAATAATAGTATGCCCCACCAGACGCTCTTGTATTGCCCACCTAAGCTTCCAGTTGACTGACAAAGCCACACTGACGTTACTGTATACAGTACATTTAAACTACCCCCTTTTTTTCTATCATGGGACTCAAGGTGATGAGCATGGAGATGAGGAAGGGGCAGTCCATTCCAAGCAGTCTTAGGCACAGTGTCACCCCCACCTACTTCAGTCAACTTCTATATGTACAAAAAATGGTATTAGACAATGACCTAAGTTAGCAATGTGAACTCTATAAAAGGCTTGCTATTATTACTGAGTTCAGCAACTACTTTGTAAACCAAAAACTTCAACTAGCTTTCTAAGCAGCTCTATGACATCTCTGCTTCAGTGGGATACCAAACAGCAGGGGTCTCTCTCAATTCTGCCCCTCCCAAACACCAAATTGTCTTCTGGGTGGGGACCTTTGACTGACTTAGGACAGACCGGTGGAGTTTACTGGCACTGTACGGTTGGAAGTCAAAACCACTATCAGCCCCATACCACCAAGTGACCAAAGACTACCTTCTCTCCCTTATGGCTTCAGTTCTTACCAGGCTTGAAGGGCACAAATGGGGTCTATCTCTGTCACGTACACGATAGAACCCATGGCTTTCAACGCAGCACAGCACCCCTTACCAACCTGCAGGAGAAGATAATAATGTGAGGGGAAAAACAGACTTGGAGAACTCAGGGGTTGAACAGCTAGGCAAAAAAGGGGAGGAAATGCAGAAGTAATACATTCTCTGGGGCAAGTGCTTAGAACAATTCTCTGCATATTCTAGTCATACTCTAAGATGTAGAACTAGGAAGGCACTCCACCAATGTGAAGGGATCACAAAAAAGATGGAGAGAAGAAAGCAGTTTTAACAGTAACTGTGTGCATCATTTAGTGCTCTAGCAGTACACCAAGAACATGGGATGGTACAAGAAGAGGTTTCTAAAAAACCAACCTGTGCCCCTAACTCTCACAGAAAGACAATGCAGAATGCAAGGCTTCTCTTGACAGTGATGAGAAATTCAAATAGCTGGAGAGTCAGGGGCTGGGGTGGGGTAGATCAATGCAGCATCAGCACTCAATGGTTTGTATGTCTATAGTCCACACAATTGTGCTGAGGTTTATGACATGAATAGTCCTCCAGACCCTTACCTGCAACTCTAGAGATGGACTTAGATACCCGGAGGAAAGTCTTGGAGGAGCAAAATCATTCCTAAGACAGTACTAGTAATGAATCTGTCGCACAAAGATGAGGCATGGATGCCATGTTCAGAATGGCAGATATCTGAAGCCTTACCTCTCCATAGCCGCAGACAACGACTTGCTTTCCTCCAAACATCATGTCAGTTGTCCTTTTAAGGCTAGGAAGAATAACACCAACAGCATAAGATAAAATTCAAAGATATAGCCATGTTAGTCTGGAAGATCAATATGCAAAGGGATCCTATAGCACTTTTGAGACTAACTGAAAGAAAGGAGCTGGTAGTATGAGCTTTCTTAGACTTGAGTCTACTCCCTCAGAGGCATGGAGTGGAGGGCCAAGGGACAGATCTTAAGGACAGACCTTCCACTCCATTCATCTGAGGAAGTAGACTGAAGTCTATGAAATTTCATGCTGCCAGCTTCTTTCTTTCAGTTAGTTTCAAAAGTGCTATAGGATCCCTTTGCATATTGATCTTCCAGCTGCAGGTTAATCTTCAGAAATTCTGTATATATGAATGATGGGGAAAAGGTGGCATGGGTTTTAGGTTTCTGAAAAAGAATTCCTCTGTCAACAACTTCTGTTATTGCTATTGACAAAGAATGGCTTAACGTCCATGATGTGCGCTAGCTGCTTATACAGAACACAGCACAGCACAGTCTTTGCCAAGTGAGCTTTCAATGTACAGACCAGTTTGTGAGTGGCAAAATTCTCACATAGGAAGATTCTTCATTCTTGGAATCTGTGAGATACATATAGACTGTCAGTAACATGTAAGTGGATTTTCCCCACTCTGTACATGTTACACAATTATAGCACATGAAGCAATGATCCTGTATGCACGCATGATGTTTCTTCTAATTTCTTACATGCACTGTAGGTATTTCTAATGTTACTTAATCAAGTCCTGTGGGTTGAAACGAATTAGGAGTGAAAGAGAGGTTGGAAACTGTCAAATATGGACTGAAGAGTAGGAGAGGCAGTCAGTAGAAAACAAGAAACCAACAAGAGGATGGAAAAACTTTGAAAAGTTACTTTTCTGAATTAAATTCCCAGCCAACATGGCTATCAACAATCACTGTACAAGGAATTAATTTCTCCAAGCTCTTATTATGCAGCCATGCCAAGGGCCATATTACCTTCTTTTGCAGGCTTTGCTCCCTTTGAATGTTTTTCTGTTGTCTGTTTCTGGTTTCTCCGGTGCTCCTGTTATACATTCTTTGCCTCTGGGTGTCTCGCACCCTCTCCAAGGGATGCCCTTTGAGAATGCCCCCTTCACACCTGCCGTGATATGCTGTGCTAGGGAATTCTTCCCCATGTTTTTTAGTGCAACAGCCACAGAAGGGACCCACACAAAAAGGGAAGTTTCCTGGTGGATCCCTGCTGATCCACACATGGATGTGTTTCCTCCTAGTGAATGCTCCCTTCTTGGCATCTTGGCAACTGTGCCCTACATTGTGGTCTATTTTTAGCAGATGAGTAAAATAGGTTAGCAGTGCAGAGAGAGTAGGCGACTCCCATTTCCCACCAAAGTAGACAGAAGGCCCAAGGGACAAGAATGCAATTCTGCCCCAGTTTCTTCTGGCCCACTTTTGCAAGGGCCAAGCCTAGCTTTTCCTAGCTGCTTAAACTTACTTGAAACTTTTAACCATTTCTGCAGCACCCAGGCAGAAAGTAAGACAAGGCAGCTGAGATTCCCCCCTCCCCGCCATCATGCTATTATATTTGCAGCAATGTAAGAAAGAATTGCAAGATAATGATTTCTTTAAATTTTTACAACCAAGCAGAGGATAGCATAAGGCACTACCTCACCCTGCTACAGAAGACCTCCTTCCAACATGGTCCCTGTGATCGAGTTCCCCTTGAGTTCATTATCCTGAGTCTGGGCTGTATGATGCCTGACTGCAAGTCAGAAATCCCATGGTGGAATATTTCTCTATAGCAGAGGTGGACATCTATGTAAGGGGCAGGGTCAATATTCACCCCACAACACCTTCTGAAAGCTACACAGATGCATGTTGTATCATTTCCAGCTGCTATTTTTGCCCATTTTCACCTTTTTTGGTTTACTGGAGGGTTTAGGAACACTATTATTATTATTATTATTATTATTATTATTATTATTATTATTATTTCTTACCCGCCTCTCCCCATGGATCAAGGTGGGAACAACAACACACCAACAAATATACATCAGGAATGGGAATGAATGCCCCTCTAAAGGGGTAGATAAGATAGACCGATGCATTTGGGGGTCACTTGTTGATATTTTGAGCTATCCGACTTGAAAAATATCTTGAAAACAGGCCCATCTTTCTAAAATATGGGCGAATTCAAGGGTTTCCTGGTAATTAAGAAGTGGGGAGCAGGGGCCACTCTTCCCCACATCTGGTCTATAGATAGTAATTTCCTTTAGCTAATATTCAGGAAGAAGGGCTTTAATCTAGGCTTCTTGAGAAACCACAATAGTATTCTATTAGCTGGGAATGGTTACTTTTTTAGGAACCCTCAGCCATGGGAGCTCCCACTGTAGTTCAAAGTCCCAAACCAGACAGAGCAAGCTGCCCATAGCGAGAACTAATCCTACACATCTCTTTCAGGGAAAACTCTTATCAACAGAGAGGGATTTACAAGGGACTTGTACTAGCAGGGAGCCATTCCTGCTACGATTCCTCAAATGTGCAGCTCTTTCTCCAGCACTAATTACTGGAAGCCACATTTACTACCTAAACAATGGAACAGCCCAGAGCTTTGACTAGCAAGCTGAAGGTCCTCTAATGACATTTATAACCAAAACAAATTTGGGACACTGTAGAACTGGAAAAGGCAAAAATAAGGCAAGTTAAACAATTAAGAGGTGGAGAAAGTCTCCTTGAGAAAAATGCTACAGCATTTGGGGGTGCTCCACTGCAGAAAGGAGTAATGAGAGGCATGACAGAGGTGAATAAAGTTCGGCCATTGTGAAGGATATGTGTGTGTGCGCGCGCGCGTGCGCATGAGAGAGAGAAAGAGAGGGAGAATGAATTCATACTAGAACCAGGTTTCTTTCACACTATGCAATGATAGCACCTTGATCCCACCATTAATTGCTATGGCTGCATCCTACAGAATCCTGGGGTCTGTAGTCAGGAGAAGCACTAGAGCTCCCTGGCAGAGATTTCTAATAATAATAATAATAATAATAATAATAATAATAATAATAATAATAATAATAATAATAATAATA
>NC_056526.1:3410241-3508955 GCF_019175285.1 Sceloporus undulatus | reverse complement strand
ATAAATTGTTTATTTGTTAACCGCTTTTCCTACGATCAAAGCGGTGTACAATATCATTAAAAACAGACAATAAGAACAATTAAAAATCCACATCTAAAAATACATATTAAAAGAAGTAAATTCAAACAAGATTAAAAACATATTATAACATATAATAAACTATTAAAACCATGAATTACTATATATCAAAGACAATAGGGGGAAGATGGTCTCAGACGAAACTGGGAGGGTAGGCTTGTAGGAAGAGATGAGTCTTTAGAGCCTTCTGAAAGGCTTCCACCGTTCCACTGAGGCGAATCTCTTCCGGTAGGGCATTCCATAGAGAAGGCGCCACTGCTGTGAATGCCCTTTGTTGTGTGATCGCCAGTCTCACCTTAGGGTAGCTGAGTAAGGATTTTCCTGTAGATCTGAGTGTGCGGGGAGGATTATGTAGGGAGAGGCGTTCCCTCAAGTAACCCGGACCCAAGCCATTTAGGCTTTAAAGGTGATAACCAACACTTTGTACTGGGACCGGAAACGAATTGGCAGCCAATGTAGAGATTTTAAGATAGGTGTTATATGTTCGGACCTCGATGTCCCCGTAATTAACCTGGCTGCTGCGTTTTGAATCAATTGAAGTTTCTGAACCTGATACAAAGGTAGCCCCATGTAGAGCACATTGCAGAAATCCAGGTGAGAGGTTACCAGTGCATGTACTACTTTTTCTAGGTCCCCCCGGCAATAGTTGGTTCAAGTAAAGGGTTCTGGGTGGCCGGGGTTTGAGTTAATTCCCTGACCACCCTGAACAGCTCTGCCGGACGAGACTCTGCTGACGCAATCCGTGCAGCACAGTATGCATCCCTGACTTCTAAATCACCTCACAAAACTACAAATCCCAGGATGTGTTTAATTAATCAATTAATTAATTAATTTCAAGGGTTTATATCCTGCCTTTCTCCCACAGTGGGATTCAAGGCGAATTTTGCAGGATGCAGCCACAACATTTAAAGTGGTACTGAAATGCTAAAACTGCATAGTGTGAAGGAAACTCCAATGACAGCACAACCAAATGGGGGTCAATCCACTGAAGGTGGGAGATTCAGGCCAGAGATAGATACAGTGCTGGGAACCAAACAGATGACCTTTACAAGGAGATTAGAGAAAATTCATGGTGGGTAAGGCTACTGGTGGCTATTAGTCATGAGTTATGTATACCATCCATGTCAGCATCAATATGCCCCTGTATACCTTTCACTGGGAAGAATGAATGGGAGATTGCTTTTGTTCATCCTTACACTTTGATTCCCAGGGGCAACTGGTTGGTCACTGTGTGAACAGAATCTTGTCTGACCATCATGGCTCTCCTACTGTTCTCAGCTAGGGTTGCCCTAGGCCACTAGAGCACCCTGATGCAAGCAGGATTACAGGTGCCAAGTGACCTAGGCTCTGACCCCAGGAGGATTATTTGGTAAATTCCAATGACACACTTAATCCTATATTGCTATTCTGAGGCAGTGCTCTCCTCCAAGAGCCTTTCTGTTCCTACCATCTAATGCCCCAGGTGGATGTTAAAATATGGCCCATGGCTAACAATGCTAAATATAATTCAAGAGATGAACTGACTAGTAGTAGAAGATGGACAAAAGAATAATAAGAAACATGCCATTTACTGCTGAACTGAACTGAGTGTGTGTGATATAACTGATACACACATTTTTCTTCTTGTAAACAGGAGAGTAGCAGATAAAGACCACAGTGTGCTGTTTCACAATGTGATGAAAGCTTCAAACCATCTGATTCCTGAGGGCCTTGATAAAACCCTTTGGTGACCTTGGGCAAGCCACACTCTCTCAGCCTCAGAGAAAAGCAATGGCAAATCTCTTCTGAATAAATTTTCAGAGCCACTGTAGCATAATGTTTTGAGTGTTGGACTAGGACTCTAGGAGACCAAAATTTGAATCCCTTCTCAGCCACGGAAACCTACTGAGTGAACTTGGGCAAGTCACACTCTCTTGCCCTCAGAAGACAATGGCAAATCTCCTCTGAAGAAATCTTGCCAAGAAAATCTCATGACAGGGTTGCCATAAATTGTAAAGGATGAAAGGCACAGAACTAAAACAGCAACAAAGTTAATCGATAACAGAATTCCAGCCAAGGACACCAGAGCGTTGTTGTGATTTAACACCACAAATGGAATATCTCTTATCCCAAGAGATGTAAGGAAAGAGAAAAGCGAACCAGTTGGTTGTCATTAGGGTTGCAGCCCACTCTTTCCAAGACTGTCTTTACTAGCGGGAAAATCTCCTCCTGTGAGAATTTATAAATAAGCAACAAGATACAAACCCATCTAGAATGGATTCCCGGCAGCAGTAGAGGTTATCAAACTTCTGTTTGGTAACGGAGTCGTTGACATTCATCGCTGGGACGCAGAGTTTGCCTGCCTTTGACAGCTGGTATAATCTGAGGAAAGGAAAGCAAACACACAGGAAGGTGGTCAATGCTTTCCTCCAGTCTTCCAGGAGAGCATATGACTGACTGGACAGCACTGTTGATGTTGAAAGAAGGTTACAACTCTGAAGAGTCAAAATTCAAATAACGTGACTCTGTTTCCACATAAACTTGCTTTTACTTCAGGGCAGAATAACCATTATCCAGGTGAATAATTCATGTTTCTTAAAACACCATTCTTTAAGTTATTATAGTATCAGCTCACATGCAAAAAAAGCACTATCACATGGAAGCAAGTGTGTTTTCTGCTGATCCAGAAGGTAAGATCTGGATCAATGGATTCAAATTACTAAAAAGGAAAAAGAATCATAGAATCATAGAGTTGGAACAGACCACAAGGGCCATCCAGTCCAACCTCCTGCCATGCAGGAACTCTCAATCAAAGCATCCCCGAAAGATGGCCATCCAACCTCTGTTTAAAGACCTTTAAGGAAGGAGATTCCACTACACTCCAAGGGAGTTTCTTCCACTGTTGAACACCTTTACTGTCCTCCTAATGTTGAGGTGGAATCTCTTTTCCTTTAGCTTGCATCCATTGCTCCGAGTCCTAGTCTCTGGAGCAGCAGAAAACAAGCTTGCTCCCTCCTCAATATGACATCCCTTCAAGCATTTAAATAGGGCTATCATATCACCTCCAGGCTAAACATCTCCAGCTCCCTAAGGCGTTCCTCATAGGGCATGGTTTCCAGACCCTTCACCATTTTAGCCACCCTCCTTTGGACATACTTCAGTTTCTCAATGTCCTTTCTGAATTGTGGTGCCCAGAACTGGACACAATATTCCAGGTGGGGCCTGACCAAAGCAAAATATAGTGGCACTATGACTTCCCTTGATCTAGACACTATACTTCTATTGATGCAGCCTAAAATCACATTGGCTTTTTTAGCTGCTGCATTGCACTGTTGACTCATGTTCAATGTGTGGTCTACTTGTACTCCTAGATCCCTTTCACACGTATAAGTCTCTCCTTCAGCCATGAGTCCCCCATGATCCTATATCTGTGCATTTCATTTTTCCGCCCTAAGTGCAGTACCTTACATTTCTCCGCGTTGAAATTCATTTTGTTAGCTTTGGCCCAGCTTTCTAATCCATTAAAGTCACTTTGAATTTTGATCCTGTCCTCTGGGGTATTAACTACTACTCCTAGTTTGGTGTCATCTGCAACTCTATGTTTCTATGTATACTGAAACAGAGGAAGGAACTTGAGGAGGACTGTATCTCCTTTTCCATTAAGAGGAAAGCATGACAGCTGCAATCCCATGGGACTTCAGTCTTTCGGTCTTGCTCTCTCACGTGAATAAACTCAGGCACACCCAGTTATTTGCCCACATAAGCAGGGACAGGATTAATCTGAAGCTGTTCTTATTTTGAAGGTCCAAAGACTCTATAGGTCCTTTTCATTAAAATCATACTTGAAAAGAGGACAACACACAAATATGCGAACTCACACAAGTATCTACCCCTTTGTATTTCTTAGACATGCAGCTAGTTCTTATAAAATCTGGGGTGGGTGGGAGAAGAAAAGTACAACTACTACACCAGTCAACAAATTCTGTGGAACTACAGTTCATGATGGTGAGACATCATATGTCATTAGCTAAATGGCAGAAGTTCTGTTTTCTCTTTTAGAGTCCTACACCAAGCAGGCTGGCTCTTCCACCTGATATTCACAGCACACCAAAAAAGCCTCTGACATTCCCTCTCTTGCCTCTCTGCATAACAAGTGCTACAACCCATAGCAAAATGACCACTGATGCAAATGGGTGGACCTTAACCCTCATGTCAATGGGCAGAATGCAATTTACACATGTTCTCCTGAAGCATATAGAGAAGGAACAGCTGTCATCAAGCTCTGTACGCACTCTGCAACTTATGTATTTCACAATGGAGCTAATGTTCTGGCGCTGTGTATTGCTCATGGTTTGTGTCCAGGTTATCTACAGGATAACCTTCTCCTGTACAATCTGCCCTGTACACTCAGGTCCCCTGGGCAATGTTTACTTCAATCATGCAGGACTAGACTGGCAATGGTTTCACAGAGGACCTTTTCATCTGCTGCCCCTAGACTGTGGAATGACCTGCCAGAAGAGATACGACAGCTGGAAATGCTGACAGCATTTAAAACAACATTAAAGACACATCTCTTCCAGTCATTTTTTAAAACATGGCTTTTTAATCTGTATCTGTATAAGAATGTACCAATATGAATGTACTTGAATGGTTTTATAGTATTGTATTTTAACTGATGATTTTATGTACTGTATTTTCTGGCGTATAAGACTACTTTTTAACCCAGGAAAATCTTCTCAAAAGTTGGGATCGTCTTATACGCTGTGTGTCGTCTTATAGGGCAGGTGCTGAAACTTCTGAGCTGGACTGGAGAATCTGTGGTCGCCACATATGGTGGGGGGAGCTCAAAAATGGCCACGGCTGCATCCCCACCGTATGTGGCCATCGTATGAAAGCAGCTACTGCTCTGATAGTCTTGGAGACAGGGAGGGCTGGACAGGCAAGGAGAGCTGACCAATCCAAGCAGGCTTTGTATACAACAAGGTTTCCTGCTAAGTACCTGCATGTCATAAGCATTTGAATTAAAATTACCATATTGAAATCAAATCTCATTTTTTAAAATTTTTATTTGGTGTGCGTTGGAAGAGGGGAAAGTCTTATATGGTGAGTGTATCCCAAACTCTATATTTTAACTGGAAAAGTTGGGGGTTGTCTTATACGCCGGAAAATATGGTATTTGCTTTTTAATTGTTTGTACTTTAACATGCTGTACTCCACCTTGAGGAGAGGCAGGAAAGAAATAAGCATTTGTTGTTGTTGTTGTTGTTGTTATCATGCTCCACAAAATGGCATTCTGAGGTATCAAAGCAGCACAAACAGTGGTCCAAGGAGATGGGGAATTGAATTGCCACTCAGCTTGGGGAAGCCTAACCTCCACTGGTAGAAAGGGATCTTGTAGCACCTTTGAAACTACCTGAAAGAAACAAGATGGTAGCATAAGCTTTTGTATGAAAGCTTGTCCCTTCCAACTTCTTTCTTTCAGGTAGTCTCCAAGGTGCTACAAGATCCTTTTGCCTACTGATCTTCCAGACTAGCATGGCTATATCTTTGAACTCTTCCACTGGAGGGTTATTGTTGGTAAAGTTGCGGTGCAAGTTGAGCAAATTGTTTGCACCACTTGAACAAGATATGCACCAAACCCTCCGTAAATATGTTGGTGCCCTTACCTGTGGACACCAGTAACACTCTCCTCTACAATTCCCTTGATCTTTTTAAACATGTTGGGATATTTCTTGTAGATCCAGTGTGTGAGATCCCCGCCATCGTCCAAGATCTGCAACATCACAAAGAAGTCATAATCACCACAATGCTTTACTACAGATGCAATGCACTGCTTTTTCCACGTGGGGCATGGATATCTTGGCTTACTCTGTCTTTTATGATTTTTTAAAAGGTATATGCACATGCCAGAGTGGCATAGTTGGAGACCAGGATTCAAATCCTGGCTTGGCCACATAAATCCATGGGTTGACTTGGGATGAAGAGAGCTGATCATGAATCTGGCTTGGTAACAAGATTGTATGTAATATGATAGTGTTATTCCTTGGTATAAACAATTCAGAAAAAGGGAAGGAGAAAGTTGTGTTGTTATTTTATGTGCCTTCAACTCAACCTGGACTTATTGAACTAACATGGTGCAGTGGTTTGAGCACTGGACAATGACTCTAGAGACCAAAGTTCAATTCTCTGCTTGGCCATGGAGACTGACAGGGTGGCCTTGGACAAGTCACGCTTTTTCAGCCTTAGAGGAAAGGCATGGTCAACTTCCTCAGAAAAAAAAAAAGCATGCCAAGAAAACACTGTGACAGGTTGGCCTTAGGGTTACCATATGTTGAAAATGATTTGAAGGCATGTAACGTATATTGTTGTACCAGAGTACTACCAATTTCACATATTTCTTTCATTAGAAACAGTGCCAAGGGCGTCTGACAATCTCACATTTCACATCAAACAGAAAGCTTCAAGGAAAGGAAAAGAAAGGACAGGGGGGAGGGAATGAGGAAAGAAAGAAAGAAAGAATGAAAGAGAGAAGGAAAAATGAAGTTGAAAAGGGAAAGCAGTGAGAGTAATCTATCTCCAAGGTTCTTGTGAGTTGTTTTATTTGTGAAGCTTAGAGAAAGGCATGTACTACAGATTAGGTAAGACACAAGGGGCTCGTACAGACAGGCCAAAATAAAGCTGCTTTGGGTCACTTTGGAGGTATGCTGTTTAAATGATGCATGTGTCCTACGAATCCGGAAGCTGTGCCAAAGCCATGCTCCAGTCCTAAGGACTGGAACATGGCTTTGGTGCGGCTTCTGGACTCTTAGGACGCATCCATTATTTAAACAGCATACCTCCAAAGTGACTTGAAGCAGCTTTATTTTGGCCTGTCTGTATGGGGCCACGGTTATGAGACAGCAGCTGAGACCAACAGGCAGAGTCAAACAAGCCATAAAGAAGGTCATGAAAGCAGCAAAACAAATGAATTCTAACGTTAAGAGACAACAGTACAAATTTGTAAGATATGAGCTGACTCACATACAATGACAAGCTATAATCTGTTACTAGTTGCAACCCTGTCTTGAAAGGTTCACAGCTGCAGAACACCAAATGTTGGTCTCTGTGCAAAGTGGAAAGCTTCTGTCACCCGGGGGTGGGGGTGGTGGTACCAAGTGCACCAAACAGGGCCCTCAGTGGGCATTAAGATTTATTATCTGGGTCTAGAGGTCTACGGCACTCTTATGCAAAGCCAAAATGTACACGCAAGACAAGAACAACAACTCATTCATACTTTCCATCTATTTTTGGTACTGCATTTTGATGGCACAAGATTACTACTGCCTCTAAGATTTTAACCAGGACCTTATGCAACCTTACACTAGAGTAAATCCTAATTATACCAGTCTAAGTATTTTTTAAACCATAGAGGAAGGATGCTGTTCCCTCTTGCCCAACAGGTTTGCTATGGCTGCAGAAAGGCAGTCGAGGGCTCCTATAAACAGCTCCCCCCAATAACTAATTTGCTCCCAGATGTGCGCAGGGGCCATCTGGGTGCTATTTTGAACCAGAGAAGTAGGAGCAGCCTTACTTTGTAGCGTATTCTTTCCTTGGGTGGGACATGGCCTATCAGTTGCAAATATTTGTGGGGGGCACAAAGCTGAGCCCAGAACCCATTTGGATTTTGTCAGATATCCAGAGGGGAAGAAGGTTGTTCTGGTGTAGCTGTGTTGGCTATGTAACAAATCCAAAATATATATCATGGTGATACCACAATTTTGCCTATTAAAAGGTGTAAAATGCATCATGCTAGCTTTCAAAGCTTCACAGGCCTCTTTGTCAGGCGAAGGAGTTAGAAATCAAATGGGAGACAATACTGTGACAATGTAGAGCTGAATTTTGCTTAAGATACTTTAGGTTTAAGAAGGTACCCAGGGGGAGCCAATGGAAATAACAGTCTTACCCTTCCGGTGTGTATTAGCCTATTGGGTGACACCCTCCTTTGGGGTGTCACCTGGTGCGGTATGCACCACCGCACCCCCCCTAGTGACGTCACTGCTCAGGAGAGAACTGCAAAGTTAACCAAAAAGGAATCTGGATGTGAAATCAGACACATTTGCCCATGCAAGATAAAAAATAAATAAATCTGAGTTTCTGAAATAGATACAATTTCAGAAGTGAAATTTCAAAATTGAAATGGCAGAATTTGAAAAGCATTTTGTTGTCCAAGACAGGAAACAAATGACATGTGAAATTTGATTAGAACCTCTTTCAGTAATACAAGGTACATTTGCTAATGAGGTATCAAGACTGAATGGGGAGATGTTATTTGTTCACAATTAGTTGGGGGGGCGCGCAATCTGAATGGATTTAGCCACCTCTAATAAAGAATTCTATTTTGATTCATATCCTCTCATTTTTATTCCATCTAGCATATTTGTAATCAATGTTCATGTATTTTTAACAGTATTTAAAAAACAAAACAGAAACAAGTGTGTGCCTTAAATGCTCAGTCAACCTAAAAAGTAGCCCCCAACCTTGTAGGGCAAGGTGCCCAATTATGCAGGGACTTTTAAAAAAGGGCTCTCGGGCCTAAAATGGCTTTGGAGTGGAGTTTAGTATGGTAAAAGCCCCATGCCCTCCAGAGGGCATTTGGGGGCAAAAGTTGGTTTGCTTTTGAAGGGCCGCAGCCCTCTAGGAGGGTACTAATGGGACCCCTAGCCTCCTACGTTTATTCCCCTGTGCTGTAGGGTAAGGAAGAATGAATGCACTTCATCATAGCCACAAATGGCAGCCGTTTCAGAAGATCTGCAGAATCACAGCGTGCACAAAGACTGTGGCCAGGATTTCAAAACCTAGCTCCCTAGGAACTACAGTTCTCCTTCTCTTCTTCCCAAAAATCAGAACTTCCCAGCCTTTGTGGCTGTGAAGAGGTGCTTTATAAGAGTCTGGGCAGAGACTGCAAAAATCTCAGAAGATAGGAAAGGGAAGGAAAGTGGTGGAGCTTTAAGGAGGGCCCCCACTATAGACCCTCACAGACTACTGAGATGTAGGGAATCTCAATGGTGTTAGACTACATGCAATGGGATTCGAGACACCAAATGGCTAGGTATCTGATGGTGTTTGCAATAGCGCTGCCTTGCTAGAGGGGTTTATTTACTTATTTAAAGCATTTACCTAATATCTCTTAGCCCTTCAGGGCCCCCAAGGCAATTTATAACAGATAAAAACACTGAGACCATTAAATAGACAAATAAAAACATTTTTAAAAGATGAAAACCACTTCTTAGAACAGTTTAAAAATTGCAAACAGTTAAAACAGGTAAAGCAGCCCTCTTCATTTTAAGGATCAGAGGTCTTATTGAATAAATAAACTGAATACATTTTAAAAAAGGCTGTGCAAAAGAACACCGTCTTCTTTGCCTGTCAGAAGTTCAAACTAACTTATCCTTGGGACAGAGTTCCACTGTTGAGGGGTACTGTTGTCAGAGAAAGCCGTATCATGCATACACACCAACCTAGCCTTGTGGGTCACTGCTGAAGGTCTCAAATTTTGGGCAAGCTCACATGCGAGGAGGAGGCTGTCCTCCAGATATCCTGGCCCCAGGGGTAAGACTTGAAGCACGTCACACAGAAGCTGGACAATGGAAGCCAGGGAGAGACCTGCAGCTCAAGGTTCCCAGCCCCTGACTGGAGCCACCTCGTCTTCACCCCCGATGGATTAGTGGCCTGGAGCAAACTTTGCAATATAAAGCTCATTCCTTTCTCCCTCCCTCCCTCCCAATCTAGGCTTGAGCTCATTAATCTTTATTTAATTAAGAAGGTTGCATAATCCACTCCCTCTCCCCATTCCCAAAATGCACGAATAGAGCAAGAACAGCACATTTTTGCCAGCTTCCTTTGTACCCTTGTGGGAAAGAAGAACAATAACTGCTGCCAAAACATGCCTAGTTCCTGAGGAGGAGGAGGAAGAAGAAGGTTTGTCTTTTTCCCAACATCAAGCACCAACTGGGCCCCCATTCTGGTTGCCTCCTCTATTACAGCTCCAAGCAAACCCATCAATACTTGATATGTGGCAACTGAGAGGCTGCAATCTCACTGGGGGACAAATAGCAATGGCTTGGCCAAATGGCTTCTTTACTCTAGTCTTTTGTGTTCCTCCCCCTCCTCATTAATGCTACTGGTAGCTTGCAGCTTCCATGTTGGGGTGAAAGGGTTAATCTAGTCATTTGCCACGAGTTCAGAGATCAGAAAACTTAACTTTTTGATTTCAACTTTCCAAATGCCCCAGCCAGCATGTCCCCTCGCTTCTAAAAGTAATTTTTCCATGCTCTCTTTTACTCCCAAGGAGCATGTGCTACTACTTCTGGGACATGTGCACAGATGTCATGGATATAACGGAGGTTTCTATCTGCTTGGAGCAGATATTATGAAAGGCATGCCTTGGATCACTTTGTAGCACTATGTACAAAGTGGTGGAGATTGTTCGTGATTGGAACCCACAGGTTTTGGAGGAGTAAAAGCTGGGATAGGAAGAAAATCATCTCCTTTGAGATGTGGTGCTGGAGAAGAGAGCTGAGGATACCGTGGACAGCCAAGAAGACAAACAAATGGGTTCTATAAGAGATCAGGCCTGCACTCTCTCTGGAAGTTAAGATGACTTTTGTATTTTGGCCACATCAAGAGGAAGACCACATACCAGATGGCTAGACTCAGTCAGGAAGGACATGGGCCTGAGGCTATAAGACCTGAGCAGAGAGGCTGAGGACAGGGGGTCTTGCAGGTGTCTCAACCACAGGACTGCCATTACTCGTGGTAAGCTTAAGGGCAGCTAATAAAGGATCCTAGTTTCCAGTTCATGGGAAGCAAGGGTCGTAAAGTTGGAAGAGACCCCAAGGGCCATCCAACCCCAATTTTGCCATGCAGGAAGACACGATCAAAGCACTTCATGGGACAGAAGGCCATCCACCCAAGTTGGTTTGCTTTGAAACACAGACTGAGCATCCCTGTGAATATCTTACTGAAATGACCAGGGGCCCACAAATGTGCTTGCAACTTTGCCAGTGGCAAGTATTGTTTTTCTGGAAAGCACTCCCTTACCTCTCTTCCATGCCTAGAGAGGCATGAGATCATGCTAACTTCCGTGGTACAAAGGAATCATACAACTGCTATGCTGTACTGAAGTTCAGAGACACTAGAAAGCCATGCACTGTTTTTTTCCTTTCTGAGCAGCTGATCTTTGGGGCAATGGAGTCAAGCGCCCATCCTGCAGAAGGGGGCTGGCCCTACAGGTTCATGCTGAGTCATGAGATCAATGCAAAATCTGAACGTTCTGCCAACTCCCTCTGGAAAGGGGCAAGGGGAGACAAGGTCACACCAAGGTCTAAAGTTGGCAGGCACCAAGGTTAGGTAAGCTCTGTTGACCCGCCTCTCTCCCAGGAGAACTAAACTTGAAATCTGCTGGGAAATTAATTGGCCGAAACAGAGCCCAGCCACTTTGAGCTGGGGGTTTTCTCTCTGCAAGCTGTACTTTGAAGATTAACTCTTTCCTCCCTTTGTACAAATGGCACCTTTGACTCTGGATACAGCTCTACAAGAATGTTATTTTCAGCTAGGAAGACATGTAAACTCTTCCCAGCCTTCTTGACCTGCATATCCCATTTGATGAGTCATTCCCATTTCCTTGTGTCCAAGGAAAGACCCAGAGTTCCCCCATGGACAATAAGGGCCCCTCTGCTAGCTGTATACTGCTATCTCCTGAAAATGCAACACTACTAATCCTCCAGAGAAAATGTATGCTCTCTCACTTTTATATGGCCAACAGCACTCAAATCTCTCCTTTATCAACCTATTGCAGGGATGGGCAACTATGAGGGGTCCACCCAAGAGGGTGAAATAGCATGATAAAGGAAAGATCTGAGTGCTGTTACCATATAAAAGGGGAGGGCCTATCTTTTTTCTGGAAGAGGGGGCATTTTCACCACATCTTTCAGTCTTGTATGTCCATTTTAGCTCTTTCTCTGCAGAAAAATTGCCTCCCATATCCCATGCTGGCGGACATTTGGGAGCAAAAAATAGATGACATTGTGGCCCACAAAATGGCCTTGGTAGACCACATGCTGTCCACGGGTCACATTTTCCTCATCTTTGATTAAACCTCTGGCATTACTTTGCAATGGCACTGTGAGCTCTGAGGTATTTCCATGAAACTACAATGGGCTGGGGTTGGGGCAATATTCTGTCCCTGAGATCTCCTGGGGGCTAGGTGAACTAACAAAGAAAAAAAACCTCACAAATTGGAAGTGGTTTTTAGTTTTGAAAAACCAGTATTTTTTAATATTATATAGAGACCTTGAGAACTAGTTAAAGGATGAAGCTTCTAGAAGGATCAATTCTCCTCTCCTTTTTCTTTTTCTTCTTTGGCCAGAAAAGAGTGGTCCACTGGAATGTGGAAAGGCCAAAAGCCTGGAGGGCTGAATACAAGGCTGCCCTTTCTTCACCCCTGAACTAAGGTCAAACTGCAAACTGTAAGAAGAAATCCAAACTGCCTGCTTTGCATTTAGAAGACCCCAGGCTCACTCCCTCAATTCTCTCAGTAAAACGCTTACAGGCACCAATGTTTTTCCCAGTCTGCCCACCCAAAAAGCTATTGACACAGCTGAGTATATTAAACTGTACTGGACAGTCACAAGGCTTCTTATGGACTGGGACTTTTCCATGCAAGTTAAGACACTAGAAGAACAGGCCAGTTCAAATACCATTTCCGATTTCACTTCTACCAGCAATAAGACCCACATGCTTCAAGGGATAGGTATCATCCCAACTGCATGCTCCTGGTTTCGAATTGCAATTCGGGTGCTATAGTTATCTGCAGGCAGAAGAAACTGCCATCTTTTGGCTCAGAAAGCACACACTCTTCTATGCTCCAGTTCAAGGTTTTAGGAGAGATATGATTCCTTTGCCAATGTGATGCTTTTCCCAGATAGGTCAGAGGACCCCAAGCACAGATTAAAAACTCAAGAGAACTATGTCATGAAACCAAAAAGTATGGCTTCTTTCAGCCCTAGAGACTTCTTGAAGACTGCCCTGTTAAAGGCACCAAGCTCATGTATCTTGTTTCCAACTGAATGTGTGAACATTTTCTATAAATTGCTTTTGTAGACATCAAGCAACTTCTTAACATACCTGTTGTCCCTCACTTCAAATAGCGAACACTTAGAAATGGCCTCTCTGTGTCAGGCAGGGCTTACTTCTAAATAGACAACAGATTACTAATTGGGAGAAGGGCAAGAGTTCACTGTTGTTATCTATGTCCAGCGCTTGTGCAAGTTACCTTTTTAGGCAACTTCCAGAAATTCTGTACTTACTGTGAATTTTCGTTCTCATTGGGGAAAGGAGGTCAGCAAACAAGGAATTCTGGGAGTTATATTTGGAAAAGTAACTTGTCACAGCTCTGCACATGTTTTATGTGCAGAAAGTCCCAGGTTCAATCTTTGGCAACTCCAGCCAAAAGGAAAAAGTAGCAAAAGATTTTCTCTAAGACCCTGGAGAGCTTCAGTCCAAAAGAGGCACTACTGGGCTAACAATTTGAAGTAGAAGGGAATTCTGGCACCTGCACCTTGCTTTATCTCTGCTTGTCTATCAGTGTTTCAGTGTTTCAGTATTGCAGACTCGTCTTCAAAACTCACCATATTTGGCTGCCATCCTTCTACGTTGACACAGCGATCAATACACCACCAAAAGTCATCCTCTGATTCTCCTTTCCAGGCAAAGACAGGGAAGCCTGTAGAAGAAATGGGGAGAGTGTGTACTTCAAACAACAGCATGCAGATCACAGCCAAATAGCTGATATACAGTGAAAGACACCACAACCTTTGCTCAGTACCATCAGAAATATTGTTATGTTTCTGAATATCAGTCACTAAGGTAGAACAAAATCCTCCATCTTTTACCACTTCTGATGATCCAGAAGATGCTTTCCCACTATCTATATTTTAACTGCTCTGTATGAGAACATACAGGTTGAATAAACTTTCTTTAGAGGTATTAGTGGAGCAGGTCTGTGAGCCACCTTGAGTATGCAGAGTGATCTAGTCCCACCACTGGCACAAGGGAAGGTCATGGGGTCCTCATGGCCAGCTTGTAGGCATATTGTTGGAAATTGGGTCACTGCGGGAAGAGGATACTGGATAAGATCAGCCTCTGGTCTGATCCAGCACAGTTCTTCTCATGTCCTTAATGCTAGATTAGCCACCCATCATAGCCTAGGCAATCCCAACCACAGAGTAGTGTCAGAACTTTTTCTCCCTCATTTCTAAACAGAGGTTTCTAAACAGAGACTGGATAGTCATCTGTCAAGGAGGCTATGGCTGTGGATTCCTGCACTGGGAGAGGGTTGGATTGGATGGCCCTTGGGTCAAGCTCTACAGTTCTATGAGTCACTGAGCAAGTAGTGGGTAACTAGTTCCTTGCAAGTGGAACTCCGACATAATGAAGTTAAATAGATCTTTCCCAAAGCCCATTCCAAATGTCATCCTAATGCACCTTTTCCAGGGACAGAAATCCACACTTTTTAAGCATCCTGGGACTGTTGCAATCCCCAACACCCCACAAGAATGAGAGAAAAGCATGTGAAGAGAAAGACAGCACCCCCAATGAATCACAGTGCCCAGTAAACAGCCACACCAAAAGGCAGAAGAGTTCTTAACTTTTCGGGTCTGCACACTTAAGTCACCCTTTCTCAATTCCTCCCCCTATGGGTCAGGAAGGCCTCCTGTAGAACAGAAAGAAGCTTTCAAGCCAGTGTTCCTTCAGCCATCAAATACACCCGCGAGGAGAGTCAAGAGCGATAGAATGGAGTTGTCCTGAGGTTTTGTCTGAGCTGCTTTTAAAGCCAAGAGCACTGGCAATCTCACAAAGGCACTGACTGAAACAATAATATTGAATGGTTCTTAAAACTTCCAAGCAACGACCTCCAGCTGCACTTTTAATCTAGAATTTAAAGAAAGCCAAATGCTTACCACTCTCAGCCAAGGCAGCTGCCACTTCGTTGAGGGTAGAGTAGATGTTACAGGCAGCCCAACGACACTGAGCACCCAAGGCACCGAGGGTTTCCATGAGAACCTGTAACCGGGAGAATCAGGAGAAAGCGAACTGAGTCGTGCAAGTGACAGGGTTAGAGAAATTTCCACAAACAAACCTTCCCATCTGGATTCAAGGCATACAGCCCTAAATGCCTTGGGGAACTGAATACTTTCCCCCATATACACCCACCCCGAGGACTACTTTCAGCAGGTGGGGCTTTCTGTGTCTTTGTGGAAGACATGGGACAGGGCCTGCTCTGCTGTATCACTGCAGCTGTAGAATATCTTCTCCTTAGAGGCCCTACTGAAATTTTGGGTAAGTCATGTTCTCACAGGCTCAGAGGAAGGTAAAAGTGGAAAACCCGCTCTGAACAAATCTTGCCAAGAAAACCCCATGATATGGTCTTCTTAACGTCGCCATAAGTCAGAAATGACTTGAAGGCCCACAACAACAACAAGCCACCACAGAAACTGCAAGGCATGATATACATGCAGCGCCAGTTTATTAAAAAGCACAACATGGATTTCCCTAAAGAGGCCTGAATTTAAGGGAACATCTAGAGGTTTCCTGAAGAAGTCACATGTGGCTGTTATCTGAGCTTCTGTCTCTCCTGGTAGTGCAATGAAGGATATCATATACTTCAGCCAGCTTGTGACACTGGTGTGGGCCTGTGTGCTGGGTACAAAATATTGGAAGAGCAGGCAGGTGGCTCAGCTTACAGCAGTCTGGGCTGTGATGTGGGTACAGCCCACAATCTTGGCTCCGGCCAGCGGCTTCTCTCCCTGAGCTCTTTTCCTCAAGGCCATGAGTGCAGGCATTTCTAGGAAGGAAGAGAAAGGAAATCAAACAAATGAGGACTCCAATGAGCAAACACCCCACAGCCATTTGAGCAGAGGCTTGCCAATATCACATTAGGTACTCATTCTCCTCACCCAGAAATTCACTGCTTGAAAATGATGTGAAAAGTTTTTTGTAGCCAGTGCCCACAAAACCATTTGTAATCCATTTACGATGGGGTGGCAGTGGTGCTGATAATCAGCAGAAACAAAGTCCTAATTAATGAAGAACATTGAAAGAATTCTCCCACCCCATAAAATCCTCATACCTAAGAAAGAGCCCAGCAGAATTGATCAATCCAAAGGCTTACCAGACTCCGCATCCTGTTCCCCACAGGGGCCTATGACACGTCTCAATGGAAAACTCAGAAACAGGGTGTGGGATCACTAACAACCTCCTGGTTGTGGTCCTCAGCAACTGTATCCAGAGGTGTACTGCCTCCCATACTGGAGGTAAGAGTCTGCTAACAGCAGCCACTGAGAGCTTTGTTCTCTGTGGAATTTGCCCAATCACACCTTTTCAAAGCCCAAGAATCATTGTCTCTCAGTTACCCTTAACCCTGCGAGTTCTTTCAATTAGAAAGACAAAAATGGTGTGACCATTAGGTTGGATGAAAAAATACTGGGATGAAGGCTTTCCATGTTTATGGTAACCAAACCAAACTGGCTGAACCACCTGAGGTTCCTTGCCCATTATAAGCAACAGTTGAAATCCACAAACACCTGGACAATTTCAACAAATGCAAATGAGAAATCTCCCAGGGTCAGGGGTTTCCCAGCAGACAATGAGCACGAATCAAGCAGACACTCATCCTCTTTTGCAAACCCTCCTACCCTGAGGCCTGTCATCAGCAACAGAACAAGACACATGCAAATCACTCCCGCCTTCCCAGGTCACACAATATATATACCCAACGCATTTCCAGGCAAACATTCTCTGAAGATGCCAGCCACAGATGCTGGCAAAACGTCAGAAAGAAACTCTTCTAGAACATGGCCACATAGCCTGAAAAACCCACAAAAATCTATGGATGCTGGCCATGAAAGCCTTCGACTTCAGAACAGTTGAGAGTTTAACATAATCATGAACCTCCCAAAGAGCCTTACTGGTTACATAAACAAAATGTAAGGCCAAAACTATACATTAGTGTAGCAAATGCAGGTTTGTGAAATCAAAGACTTTCATGGCCGGCATCCATAGTTTTTTGTGGGTTTTACGGGCTATGTGGCCATGTTCTAGAAGAGTTTATTCCTGACATTTTGCCAGCATCTATGGCTAGCATTCTCTGGAGATGCCAGCCATAGATGCTAGCGAAATGTCAGGAATAAACTCTTCTAGAACATGGCCACATAGCTCGAAAAATCCACAAAAAATGCAGGGAATTTATTTATTTATTATTTGGTGGGCAACGATTGGAATTGAGGCTTGGTCCTCAACCTGGTGGGTCTTGGGGGCAGGAAATTAGCCCTTGTCCATCACTACCGCACACTTCTGTGAATGTATATCAGGAGGCTCTGGGACAGATCAGAAGAGCCAAGCCTCAGCCTTTCCCCACTTAGCTGTGCAAGAATAGGTGTGTAAAACCAAGAACATCTCTCCCTTACCTTGTTCAGCAATTTCAATTTCACGACGCCCAAATTCAGCCTGCTTGATGTTTTTCACACAGAAATCACTGCTGCCTTTGGAGCTCTTCTGCTGCTTGTCCCGGGGGGAAGTTTCATCATCTGAACTGTCTGTGTAGGAGGCAGCTGGAGAAAAACGAAACAGAAAACAGGATGAACAATGCGAGAACTGCCACCAGAGCAACCCAGGCAGATACCATATGGGTGCACCATATAGGAAAGGGAAAGAGCTCCTCACTATGAAACTGAATAGCTCCTGACCCATGAATAATGGGGTGGTGGTGCATCCATGCTTCAGAATCAGTACAGGTGTGCCCCCCTCCCTCTTTTTGTCTAGTGGTCATTTGGCCATATGGCACCTGCCACCATGATTGATCCTATGAAAGTAGGTATAAATGGCAGCTCACCAAACTCATAGATAGATTACACACCCTTGTTCCTAACACTGACATCTTGCAAGACAATTTCTAGAGTGATTCCTGAAGTAAACTTGCAAAACTGAACTTCCATGACAATCCTGCACCAATATGAGTACAATGTGTAGATCAAAGAAAATAATATTGCCACTGTATTCTGCTTTGGTCAGACTCCACCTCAAATACTGTGTCCAGTTCTGGGTGCCACAATTCAAGAGGAATGTGGACAAGCTGCAATGTGTCCAGAGGATGGCGACCACAATGATGAAAGGTCTGGAAACCATGCCCTATGAGAAGCGGCTTAAGGAGCTGAGTATGTTTAGCCTGGAGAAGAGAAGGTTAAGAGGGGACATGGTAGCCCTGTTTAAATATTTGAAAGGATGTTATACTAAAGATGGACAAGTTTATTTTCTGTGGCTCCAGAGAATAAGAGCTGGAGCAATGGATTCATACTTCAGTAAAAGAGATTCCACTTCAACATTAGGAAGAACTTCCTTATGGTAAGAGCTATTTGACAGTGGAATACACTGCCTCAGAGTGTAGTGTAATCTCCTTCTTTGGATGTTTTTAAACAGTGGCTGGATGGCCACCTGTCGAGGTGCTTTGAATTGTGTCTTCCTGCATGGCAGAATGGGTTTGAATTGGATGGTCCTGGAGGTCATTGCTAACTATGATTCCTGCAATGCAAGGCTGGATTCCCCAACAACTGTGATTAGATGGAAGCTGTATGGAAAATCCCATTTGCTCAACACCTTTAACAGAGACATGCCAATGGCAAAAAGCTACAGCACTTGTAGATTAACCATAAAGTTAATCCAAATACACCTATAGAGCAGGATCTTTTAAGCGGATTCATTTGTGTCAATTTTATTTTGCTTGTCTAAGCAAGTATTTGCTCTGAAATTTTCAGTTGATCATGGAACTACATGCTTGCTTTTATCATTTTCCACCCCAGTAATACAACCACAACGTTAAGTAAAAGTGAAACAATGCAACAGAAGGACTGTAGCATACAAATCCCATCGTTCAAGCTGTTCGCCTTGTGCTACACATGCCATGCAGGCGCATGGGAAGGCATATTTTTATTTGCTGCTCTGCAAGGCTTATGGAAGAGGAACAAAACTTGCCAGATAACCATCAGGATTAGGATCCAAATTATGGCATTCCTTACCATCAAGATGTGAATGCAAGAAGTCAACTTTGGAGTCATTTCAGTAAAGCCAGACAAATCCTGGTGAGTTTGTTAAGGATGAATT
Source organism: Sceloporus undulatus (assembly GCF_019175285.1). Classification (NCBI taxonomy): domain Eukaryota; kingdom Metazoa; phylum Chordata; class Lepidosauria; order Squamata; family Phrynosomatidae; genus Sceloporus; species Sceloporus undulatus. The sequence continues at coordinate 3,489,704 of NC_056526.1, read as the reverse complement.
ACAGGTCCACTCACCCTGATCTACCTGCTTACTACGGGACCGACTTGGCCTCTGATCTGACCAGCTTGAGTGCTGTGACACAGGAGGTATTTCATTATCGTAAGAGTCCAGTGAATAGACTCTTGGTACATCCATCTTATCTGTTTGGAATCTTTCCACTCAGCAGAGAAGTGCTTTGTGTTAGCACATGCACAGGAACATATGGCTGGAACATCTCCCTGGGTCACTTTCTGGCCCACAAGTAAAAGTCATGCTCAAGGCCAGAGATGAGTCATAACTGGTCATTATGACTAGAAGTTCCAAAGACAGGATGGAACTGAGCACCATACTGACTTTCACTGCCAGATGCAACAGTTTCCTGAACTCTTCTGTTTCAAATCAGCAAATGGTTAAGTAATCAGGCAAACAATGAAAGGCCCTTAGGAACACAGCAAGACACCCTATACTGACTCACAGCCTTGGTCCATCTAGCCTAGTACTTTCAACTCTGTCTGGCAGAAACAGCTTTCCAGGGGTTTAGGCAAGATTCTTTACAAGCCCTATCTCAATTTGTTATTGGTTGAAGGACCAAACCCAAAGAGTGTTCACTAGTGGTTGTTCTTCAACCTGGACAGATGTGACCAGGGTTCTGTCCTGGGCCTGGTGTGGTCCAACATCTTTATAAATGATTTGGATCATGGAACAGAATGCAAGCGTATGAAATCTGCAGATGACACCAAATTAAGGAAGCAGGTAGCTTCACCTTGGCAGATTCAAAGATCACTTTGGAAGAGCTGGGCCAAAACTAACAAAATGAAGGGGTACATGTAAGGTGCTACGTCTAGACTGGAAAAATGAAATGCACAAATATAGGGTGGGTGGCATCTGTCTTGAAAACCTTATATTTGAAAAGGATCTAGGGTCTTAGTAGAACACAATTTAAATGTATGTCAACAGTAGGATTAGACAGCCAAAAAAAGTCAATGCAGTTCTAAGCTTGCACCACAGTTCAAGAAAGATACTGACAAGCTGGAAAGTGTTTAGAGGGAAGGCAACCAAGATGATAAAGGACTGGAGGCCTATGAGGAAAGACTGGGGGATCTGTGGATGTTTAACTCAGAGAAGATTGAGAGGTGACATGACAGCCATCTTTAAATATCTGAAGAGATGCCATGTAGAAAACGGAGCAAGCTTATTTTCCTGCTGCACCAGAAACTAGAACATAAAGCAGTGAGTTCAAATAATAAGAAAGAAGAATCCACTTGAATTTTAGAAGGGACTTCTTTATTATAAAACCTGTTCAACAGTGGAATGGACTGCCTCATTGAATGGTGGAGTCTCCCTCTTTGGAGGTTTTAAACAGAGGTTGGATAGCCATCTCAGGATTGTGGATTCCCACAGGCCAGGGATCAGATTAGATGGCCCCTGTGGTCCCTTCCAACTCTATGATTCTATGATTTTATACTAGGAAATTCTAGGTGTTATTTCCTGGTGGCCCCCTGCCTAAGTACTAAGCAGGGTCACCCTGCGTACCTTTTGAAATCATAGGAGACTGGATGTGTTCAAGGTTCCCTTCAGCATCTAAATGCTAAATGCTATCTGAAAATGTTGCCATCTTTTTCCATGAATTGCTAGATACCAATCAGTCAAAAACCAGTTATTCTCTTATTTGAAATTTCCAAGCAAGTTTTAGCACACATACATTCTTGCATTGAACTGAACCAGTCCAAGTACTTATAAGCACAATATCTATTAGAGACTTGTGGATGAGTGGGTTTGGGAGAGTTGGGATATAATGATGGTAACTGTTTTATTGTGTTTTAAGGATATTTTATTATTGTTAGCCGCCTCGATCTGCTTGGAGATGCGGGATACAAACAAACAAATAAATAAATAAATAAATAAATATAATAATAATAATAATAATATACTACTGACAATATAAAGAGGACCTCCTACCATTCATTACTACTTAATGCTAGAAATTCTGGCTACGATAACAGAAAAAGAGAAATAGAAGAATTAGCTCATTCACACCTGAAATGCATCAGCTGAATAAAATAAAAAAGCCTTTCTTAAAACAACAAGGCTTAACATACACACTCCCCCCCCCCCAAGAACACTGGAGTACATCTCTCATTTTCCAACAATATTTATTTAAACTGACACAACTCATTCTAAGGAAATACACAACCAAGGTCCACCTAGTCCGGTATTCTGTTTCCAACACAGCCAGCTATAAATTCACAAACAATTGCCCTGAAAACAACAAGGGTCCCTCAGTGTTGCTCCCCAGCAACTGAGGTTTGGTGGCATGCTGCCTCTTGACATGGAGTCACCACAGTTGATGTCTACCAAGAAACCTACCATCAACTTCCACTCATTTATCAATCCCTTCATTAGAATTGGTTGCTTACCTGTAACTGCTAGGACTTATTTGTATGAATTGTATGTGGATCTATTTCAAATTAGTGCAATTGTAAATGTATTTGGCATGGTATGTTTTCAGTTGGTTTCCTGATACATTGAATATAAACTTAAAATTCCAGCTGATTTGTGAAAATAAGATTTTATTAATCTGAGATAGTATAGTGAGCCCTTGATATCTGTTGGGGCTTGGTTCCAAGACCTCACCATGCATATCAAAGTCCATGTTCAAGTTCCATTAAATAAAATGGCATACTAAAATGGTGTCCTTTATATAAAACGGCAAAATCAAGGTTTGCTTTTTGGAATTTATATATTTTAAAAAACATTTACAAACCATGGATAAAAAAAGGGTGCTCAACAATGGCTCTTTTTCATCCTGGAGAGAAGTGACCAGTGGGGTCCCACAGGGCTCTGTCCTGGGCCCAGTGCTATTCAACATCTTTATCAATGACTTGGATGACAGAATTGGGAGCATACTTATCAAATTTGCAGATGACACCAAATTAGGAGGAATAGCTAATACTTCAGAGGACAGGACCAACATTCAAAATGATCTGAATAGACTAGAAAGCTGGGCCAAAGCTAACAAAATGAACTTCAACAGGGAGAAATGTAAGGTACTGCAATTAGGGCGGAAAAATGAAATGCACAGATATAGGATGGGGGACACCTGGCTGAATGAAACTACATGTGAAAGGGATCTAGGAGTCCAAGTAGACCACAAGTTGAACATGAGTGAACAGTGTGATGTGGCAGCTAACAAGGCCAATGCGATTCTAGGCTGCATCAATAGAAGTACCTGTATAGTGTCTAGATCAAGGGAAGTCATAGTGCCACTATATTTTGCTTTGGTCAGGCCCCACCTGGAATATTGTGTCCAGTTCTGGGCACCACAATTCAAAAAGGACATTGAGAACCTGGAGCGTGTCCAAAGGATGGCGACTAAAATGGTGAAGGGTCTGGAAACCATGCCCTATGAGGAACAACTGAGGGAGCTGGGGATGTTTAGCCTGGAGAAAAGAAGGTTAAGAGGTGATATCATAGCCCTGTTTAAATATTTGAAGGGAAGTCATATTGAGGAGGGAGCAGGCTTGTTTTCTGCTGCTCCAGAGACTAGGACCCGGAGCAATGGATGCAAACTGCAGGAAAAGAGATTCCACCTGAACATTAGGAGAAACTTCCTGACAGTTAGGGCTGTTCGACAGTGGAATGCACTCCTTCCTCGGAGGGTGATAGAGTCTCCTTCCTTGGAGGTCTTCAAATGGAGGCTGGATGGCCATCTGTCGGGGATGCTTTGATTTGGATTTCTTGCATGGCAGGGGGTTGGACTGGATGGCCCTTGTGGTCTCTTCCAACTCTATTATTCTATGATTCAATGTAATGGTTCTATGGGGGGGGAATTGTTTATATTTTATTGACTGAACCATTAATTTGGAAAGATACCATTTTACATTTCTTATTTGATGCAATAAAAGGAATTTTGAAATGTTGTAAGGTGTCTGATGTACCTCCACCACATTACTGGCTGCCTTGAGTCCCTATATTGCCACTGTGAGTCCCAATACTGGGAGAAAGGTGGGATATAAGAAAAGAAAATAACAATAATATTGTAATTACAATATAAACATCTTTATAAGTATTCACATTACAGGTATTAGGAAATGTGATATATACACCATTGTATAAACTACCAGTTGACTGTCTTTTTAAAAATCAAAATCTATTTAATGCAATTTCCCAATGCTAATCATACCTGGTTGAGGGCCAACATGGTACAGTTTGAGTGCAGGACTATGATTTCAGAGACCAGGGTTCAAGTATCTCTTCAGCCACAGAAACCCACTGAGTGACCTTGGGCAAGTCACACACTCTCAGCCTCAGAGGAAGGGCAAGGAACACCCCCACAATGAGCAAATCTTGCCAAGAATTTGTTGGCCTTAAGGTCACCATAAGTTGGAAACGATCTGAAGGCAGATAGGTTTGCTTTAGAGTCAGCAAAGTTGGAAAAGATTGGAAGGAAGACAACAACAATTATAACTGGTGCCAAGAAACCAATGTCTCTTACCAAGACCATCTTCATATTTAGATGGGATTAGAAAATTTGGTTTGCACTAGCACAAAAAGCTTTGCTTGAAGAGAAGGGATTACAGTGATACTGAGAAGAGACTGGGACAATGATACATACCAGAGCTGTAACTATCTGTTGACGATTGAGAAATAGACCGGGACAAGGAACGGCGGCCGATCTTTGTGGGGCGCTTGTTGAATTCTTGTTTTTGGTCAGCAAACTGGATCTGTGAAGAGAGAAAACTAGATTTAGCAAAGTGAGGGAAAATAAAAGACCAAATATGCAATACTTCCAGTCTTGCTGTTGGGGTCAAGGACCACTTGCTTCTGTTGACAATTAGACAAATTTGCAAATGTGTTCACCATGAATCTTGCTTAATAGATTGAGAGAAACCCATAAGTATTTCAACTGTCCTCCACAATTTGTACACAAGTGTTCATGTTTCTAGGCTCGGCTACTTTGCTTGCTTCAGCCATAAGCTGCACACATCATACTACTGTCTTCCATAACACCATCCACTTTTAAATTACCAAAGCACACACAACTCAATGGTCTACTTGCTCTAATCCTGTAGTGTTTAAAAGCCCCATTTCTTTTTCTAGAAACAAAAATTTATCCCTTAGAATTCACCTATCCCTGTTTTCAGATATTAGTTTCAATGGGATCAATCTGGAAATAATTCCAAAAAGCAGTTATATTCATGATGTCAGGGGAGAGGTCTTTAGATATCCAAGCTGATGCAGCTGAAGATGAATTGCCAACATCCCTTGGCTATGTGTTTGTGTTTGCATGCCTATTTTAGTTATACACTCTTTTTCCACCAATAAAAGTACAGTACTTGATGTGGCCAATCGAGCTATTGCATAGTTTGGAAACAAATACAGAGAAGATCCTTCTTCTCATCCCACACCCAACCTTTCTTCTACAACCAGCAGGATACAGAGAAGGGCCCATGCATCTGACCTAAGGCAGCAGGCAGGTGGTAGGAGAGGGTGGTTTGTTAAAAGTATCATATACAAGTGCTTGTTTGATCATCTTCCTAGGGCAAAATTAAAAAAAAATTACAGTAAGTACATGTCCTAAGGAGGGCAACCCAAATGATGAAGTGTCTATAAACCATGCCCTGTGAGAAGCAGCTTAGGGAGCTGGATATGTTTAGCCTGGAGAAGAGAAAGTTAAGAGGTGACATGATACTCATGTTTAAATATTGGAAGGAATGTCATAAGGAAGAATGAAAAAACATGTTTGCTGCTGCTCCGGAGTCTAGGACCCAGAGCAATGGATTCAAGTTGTAGGAAAAGAGATTCCACCTCAGCATTTGGAAGAACTTCCTACTGTAAAAGCTGTTTGACAGTGGAAGACACTCCTTCAGAGGGTGGCAGAGTCTCCTTCCTTGGAGCTTTTTAAACAGAGGTTGGATGGCCACTGGATGTCCCTTGGGTCTCTTCCAATTCTATGAATGTACAGATGGCCATCCACATCCACGGATTTTTCATCCATGGATTCAAACCATCCATGGTTTGAAAATATTTCAGAAATATAAATTTCAACTTGCAATGGAGTATAGTATACCATCAGCCCTCCATATCCACAAGTTCTTTATCAATGGATTAAATCATCCATAGTCTGAAAAAATTAAAATATCTGAGAGTGCTGAGGATTCCGTGTACAGCCCCCCCCCCCAAAAAAAAAGTGGATCCAAGAGCAGATCAAACCAGAAATCTCCCTGGAAGACAAGATGACAAAAATGAGGCTGTCGTACTTTGAACACATCATGAGAAGGAATGACACATTGGGAAAAAACAGTAACGCTAAGAAAGGTGATGGGATGTTGAAAGAGAGGCAAGTCGCATGCTAGATGGATGAGCTCTATTAGGGAGTTCACAGATATGGGTTTGCAGGACCTAAGCAGAGCAGTGAGGACAGGGAGTCTTGGAGATGTCTCATCCATAGGGTTGCTATGAGTCAAGATCGACTCTAGGGCAGTTAAGAATAACAGCAAAATATAAATTCACAAACGTAAACTTTGATTTTGCCATTTTATATAAGGTATACTATTTTATTATGCTATTATATATAATGAGACGTGAACATCCACGGATTTTGATATTCATAGCAGTATCCTGGAACCAAGGATACCTTGGAACCAAACCCCAGTGGATACCAATGGCCCACTGTATAAGTTGCCACATTACCTTTCCCCAAAGAGTAGAGGAATTGAGAGATCACAAAAAGAGACGGAGGAAACTCCAGGTTAAGCAGAGCTAAGTAGGCCTTATATGATGGCAGCCTGTTCCCCAGTAGAAAGAGAAGAACAGTACAGAAGAGATGTTTTGCCAGCACCATCCCAATCTCCCCAATCATCCCTTGCGCCTGAAGAGCTTACTAGCAAGTCATGGAATTAGGTCCAGACCCATTTCAGAAACACAGGCCCTGGGCAAGTAAGGAAACAACTGGGAAAGGCTTCTAAACAGCCATAAAGAGCCACTGCCAGTCAGTGTATAAAATATTGTCAGATGTACTTAGTGCTCTGGCTCTTCTAAGGCAAAAAGGGAACTTTGAACTGGGGAGCTTAAAATGATTTTTCAGTGAATTTTCTTGGAGGCAGTACAGTATGCACAGCATTAAAACAAAAAACCCCAAGGTTCTTGAGTTTGCTCCCCTCAAAGAAAAATGCCTGGAAAAAACCTCTAATGGTATATAAACAAGCAGTCTCAGTTGTCCAAGTTTATCAGATAACTCTGATGCCAAAGCCAGAATAAGACAGGAGAGCTTGCTTACAGGGATATTCCATTTCAAGAAATAAGAAACTCTTGGAAGATGAAAAAAATGGGTTTTGGGGGCTTGTTGATTTGTTTTGTTTAAAGGACACATCATGGGCCCCTAAAAGACACTCAAACTATTGAGTCTGACCAATTGCAATGAGGCAAATGCTGCTTTATTGTCAATGTTTGAAGTGAGATGTTTGCCAGAAGACAACCATGATTTCCAGTACAGCAAGGGCTCATCCATGCATCATCAAAGAAATGGTGCTGAGACCAGCCAGGACTGTCTTGTTCTCCATCAAAACACCAGAGCCTAGGAGCACCCTTTGCCATGAGAGGAAAGATTTTTCTACCAACAGGTGTGTCTGCATAATCCAGCACCCTGGCAAAGCTGAGGGGAGGCAAAGACCCTTTTAGCAACCAGCCCTTTTGATCAAAGGCTTCCACGCTTGACCTTGTGGGAAACTGAGCTAGACAGATGAGAGCGCTGGTCCTGGGACTCCAGCTGCCCCCTAAAGAAATGGGGGAGGCAGGACAGAAGGATCCCCTCTGCTCCCGTACCCAACAGAAAGGGTTCCCTCACCTGGGCTTTAATCCCCGACTCGCCACCGTTCACGACGTACTTCTTTTGGTTCGGCATGGCGCTGGTGCTATCTAGAGCCCACTCACCACCCCGTCCGGTCCTCCAGAGAGGTGGCCGGCTATTCCTTTATACCTCCCCGCACCAGTGATCCTGTCTGCTCTGGTTTCAACTCTTTTTCTGGGGAGGGAAGATGGGGCAGAGACGGGAGGGGAGGAGGGTTGCCGGAGGTAAAGAGGACTCCTTCCCTCCGGCCTGCTTTGCTTCCAATCTCTCGTCATGGGGGGGGGGGCTTTCATTTAGCAGGGAAAGAACCCCAACGTTTAACGAGGCATTGCTGTGTGAGGCTGGCAAAGAAAGCCTTTTACTGCCTATCTGCTCCCTCCTCATGCCATTTTTCCTTTATTAAGTTTATTTTATGTGCCCCTCATCTCAAAATCATTAAGCTGGGGTTTCCAGCCAGGCCTGGCTTGTGCATGCATAACAATAGCTGATTTATATAACCAGGACATTTTCTTGCCTGCTATAATTAACTTGCTAATTAGGCACCTTTTAACTGGGGTCCCATCCCCACCCCTTCCCTCTCTCCCTCCTCCCCCTCGTCTTTTTTCTCAGGGTCAGATTATGTTTAAACAGAGGGAAGTTAGAACCAAGTTAACTAATGAGCCCCTGAAACAAAGAGAGCATTTACTGGCCAGCCTGGTGGTCAAGAGTGCCCTAGCCTCTCTCTGTAAATGTCAGGTCACTGGCAGAGGGAATTCGGTGTCCTTCGGAGGGTCAAGACCCGGTGCAAAAACACTGTGTGGTTCAAGGCACCTACATGGGGCTCACACCTGCATGGCCCTCTGTCTCCCCTCCTTCTGGCACCTCCTTGAAAAGGAAAAGGAATGAGGAAGGACAAGGGCTGCGGAACAGCTTTCACATACTTTCCAAGAAGAAGAGAGCACATCACATGTATTGGACATCTGTAATGTTCTCCTTCAACAATGGAACAATGAATGCAAGCTACAGGAAAAGAGATTCCTCCTCAACATTAGGAGGAACTTCCTGAGAGTAAGGGCTGTTTGACAGTGGAACACACTCCCTTAATGGAGTGTAGTGGAGTCTCCTTCTTTGGAGGTCTTTAAGCAGAGGCTGGATGGTCATCTGTTGGGGATGCTTTGATTGAGAGTTCCTGCATGGCAGAATGGGGTTGGATTGGATGGCCCTTGTGGTCTCTTCCAACTCTATGATTCTATGAACATTACAAGATCCCCAGAAGGGCACTGATGCAGGCACAGAATTTATTTATTTGTTTACAGTATTTATACCCTGCCCTTCAGCCCTAAAGGCTCTTGGAGTGGCTTACAATTATTATTATTATTATTATTATTACAGTATTATTATTATTATTAATGAGACGGTTCCCTGCCCTCAGGCTTACACTCTAAAAAGACAGGACACAAAAGGCAAAGGGAATGGTGGTGGGAAAGGGGATGAGGTCCAGCGGTTCTTCTTCCCTCTGAGGCCTGGACCAAGGCAGATGGACTGGAGGGAGGGCTCTTCTTCTTAAGAGGCCAGAAGATGACTGTTGGCAAGGAGGGAGGGCTCTTCTTCTTCAGGCCACAGAACACTGCAAGCACCATCACTCTTGCAAGGATAAAAGAACAGAAGCTAGCTGTAATCCCAGGCCTTTCCAAGACTTGGTTTGATACCGAAACTAGCACACATGTCTACTGTAAAATAAGCTCTGTTGTTGTGTGCCTTCAAGTCATTTTTTACTTATGTCAGCCCTAAAGGCGATTCGATCATGGAGTTTTCTTAGCAGAATTTGTTCAGAGGAGGTTGCCTTTGCCTTCCCTTGTGGCTGAGGAAGCATGACTCGCTCAAGATCACTCAGTGGGTTTCCATGTTCAAGTGGGAATTTAAATCCTGATCTCCAGAGTAGTAGTAAAATGCTCAAACCATGACACCATTGTTGTTGTGTGCTTTCAAATCATTTCTGACTTATGGCGACCCTAAGGTGAACCTATCATGGGGTTTTTTTTATGGCAAGATTTGTTCAGAGAAGGTTTGCCATTGCTTTCCCCCGAGGCTGAGAGAGTGTGACTTAAGGTATCCTAGTGAGTTTCATGACAAAGCTGGGAAATGAACCCTGGTCTCCAGAGTCATAATCCAACACTCATACTACTATGCCACGCTGGCCTCTCAAGATAAGCTTTGCTGGTAATAAATGGCTGCAGCAGGTGGTCTAGAGTCCTTTACTTCTTAAAATATTAATATGGGGGAATCAGCAATTAGTTTTTTCCAGTGTGACAGAGACCAGGACCAAATTTGTGCCCACGGGCTATAATTGTTTTTTTTTTCTTGGAAACATGTCACAGTCTGTCAGCAAAGCGCTCACAGTCAGACACCAGCCCATAGACTACCACTCTGAGTAGCACTGCTTTAGCTGATGGGTCCCAACATCCCCCTACAGCAAGTGGTAGAAATGGGCCTCTAAGCAACTAATTCCACCCAGACTATGCTATGAATAATACTGCAGATCTCTGTGGCTGGTTAACTGGTTCCTTGGGCTGGGGTGTAAACCCACATATGCACGCCAGGCAAGATCACTGGAAGATGGACTACCAAGGTTTATATAGTGCAGAAGCAAAATAAATAAAATCGAAGTATGCAGGGCATGATCCATCTCCCACCCTAATCATTATGAGAACAATATAAGCAGGTTGGTAACAGGCAGGTGTCAGAGTAAAGTGAAACTCTTTAGCCAGATCTCGTCTTTAAACAGTGATAATTGAATCACAGTGTTGGAAGAGACCCCAAGGGCCACCCAGTCCAATTCCATTCTGCCATGCAGGAAGACACCATCAAAGCACTCCCTGTGAGAGATAGCCATCCAGCCTTTGCTTGAAAACCTTCAAAGAAAGAGACCGGCAACATTTCCTAATGTTGAGATGGAATCTCTTTTCCTGTAGTTGGAATCTATTGCTTCGGGTTCTATTCTCTGGAACAGCAGAAAACAAGCTTGCTCCTTCCACAGCATGACATCTCTTCAAATATTTAAACATGGCTATCATGCCACCTCTTTCAGGAATGCTTGAGTTGTGTATTCCTGCATGGCATGGAGTTGAGTTAGATGGTCCTTGCTGTCCTTTCCTACTCTAAGATTATTTGATTTCAATAAATTAAATTTCTATCCCACTGAACAAGTGTTAACATTTGACCATGATGCCGACAAAGAGTCTAAAATCCATCTGCCTACTGACAGAGTTCACACTCAATACACTGAAGGTTTTTTTTTTGCCTTAAAACTGGTAGAGGCACCCAATGTGAAAAGACTGCTAACTAGTAGTTCTCCCAGCCAGAGAGATGTGGGGTGGAAAATTTTCTGAGGAAAATCATCCAGAAAAAGTCCAACACTATACTTTTCCGTGGAAAATTTTCTACACACACACACCACACACAGAGATGTGTGTGCTTGTTCAGCCATAAGTTGTCTGGGGTGATATTCCAACAAAGTAATACCACTGATATGCCAACAAGGAAACAGCTACATGGGAGGCTTGAATAAGATGGGTTGAAATTGCATTTTGGAAACCTAGACAAGTTTTAGAAAGCCACTTCACTCTCAGTATTCATTCTCTATCTGTGGAATGGGAATGCAACCTATGAACTGTCTAGTTGGCACGGACAAATGCAATAAATTTGTGAACTAAAGCATTTTTCACATGAGGAGTGGATATGCCTGCAAGAAAATCAATCTGGCAAAATTTTTACAGGCTTCAGGGGACCGAATCCAAAGATAGTAAAGCTTTTCAGTTTCATGTCTAGAAAAGAAGAAATCAATCTTTGTATTAATTAAATGCACACTGAGATGCCTAACTCAGCACATCCTAGAAAGGCAGAAGATAATCTGCCTCTAGCTCATCTTTACAGCAAAGTGGGCAAGAAATTAGTTTTACAAAGATTCTTAGGAAGTTGTATTTTATGGCAAACTTCACATTCAGGGCCTATGAAGTGGCTACAGACTCTTGAATCCTATTTTCACATTACACCAAGTGTTTATACAGTTCTGCATCCAATTTTTCACAGGGGCCATTTATTTATTTATTTATTTTTGTATCCTGCTCTTTTCCCAGGACTGGGACTCAGAGCAGCTTCACAGTATTTTTTTAAAAATAGTACAATAAAATAAAAAGTACATTGAAAAGAATTTTTAAACTGGTCCAACATCGAACATCCCAGTCTGTCCTTATAGTAATTCCCTAAATACCTGTGTGAACAGGTAGGTCTTCACCTGCCGGCGGAAGGCCATCAAGGAGGGAGCCGTTCTGATCACCCTGGGCAGGGAGTTCCAGAGTCTAGGGGCAGCCACCGAGAAGGCCCTCTTTCGTGTCCCCACCAACCGTGTTTGTGATGATGTTGGGATAGAGAGAAGGGCTTCCCCAGAGGATCTTAGAGTCCAGGCCGGTTCATACCAGGAGAAATGGTCTGCCAAATAGTGTGGACCTGAACCATGTAGGGCTTTGTAGGTAATAACCAGGACCTTGAATTGTGCCTGGAAACAAACTGGCAGCCAGTGAAGCTGTTTCAACAGGGGCATTGTATGATCTCTGTAATCTGCCCCTGTTAATAGCCTGGCAGCAGCTCTTTAAACCAGCTGAATTTTCCAAACACTTTTCAAAGGCAGCCCCATGTAGAGCCCATTACAGTAGTCCAAACGGGATGTAACCAAGGCATGTACTACCATGGTCAAATCTGGCTTCTCAAGGAACGGGCACAGATGACATACAAGTTTTAAATGTGCGAAAGCACTCCTGGTCATAGCAGAGACCTGGGCCTCCAGGTTCAAAGCTGAGTCCAAGATTACCCCCAAACTGCGAACCTGTGTCTTCAGGGGGAGTGTGACCCCATCTAACATAGGCTGGATCCCTATTCCCCGATCTGCCTTCCAACTGACCAGGAGCACCTCTGTCTTGTCTGGATTAAGTTTCAACTTGTTTGCCCTCATCCAGCCTTTTACAGGTGGCAGACACTGGTTTAGAACCAGGACAGCCTCCTTGGATTGAGGTGGGAAGGAGTAGTAGAGTTGAGTGTCATCTGCATATTGATGACACCGCACCCTAAAACTCCGGACCTCTCCCAGCGGTTTCATGTATATGTTAAACAGGATAGGGGACAACACAGACCCCTGAGGAACCCCACAGGTCAATGGTCAGGGGGTCGAACAGGCGTCCCCCAGCACCACCTTCTAAGTTCACCCCTCCAGGAAGGAACGGAGCCACTGTAGAGCAGTACCTTCAAGCCCCATCCCAGAGAGGCGGTCTAGAAAGATACCATGACCGATGGTATCAAAAGCCGCTGAGAGGTCCAGGAGAACCAACAGGGACACACTCCCCCTGTCCAGTTTCCTGCGTAGGTCATCCACCATTGGGCCATGGCCCTATAATTATGAGCATCTAAAGAAAGTTGCTTTTCCTAAATTAGTGCGCAAAGTTAGACATGAACAAATGACAAAATTCACTGCAGAAATATTGTAGTCTGACTCCACTTTAACTGTCACGGATCCATCTTGTGGAATCTTGGGATTTGTAGCTTGTTGTGACACCGGAGTTCTCTGACAGAGAAGGCTAAATAGTTCACAAAACTGCAAATGTCAGAATTCCACAGCATTGATCCATGGCAGTTAAAATGGTGTCAAACTGCATTATTTCTGCACTGCAGATGCAGCCTAAGAGAGGCAAAAAACTCCAAACATATTCCTAGAGCTTCAATGGTCTCAATGAGAACACTATGTGTCAGGAGCGGTTAACCAAATAAAGAGATTCCTGAGCAGAAGATATATTCTTTTGCAAGAGTGAATGAACTCTACCACAAAAGTAGGCAACAGTTCATGGCATCCAAATAGTACAAAGTCATATTTGAACTTGCCTGCCCCCTGAGTCTGATTCTCTCTTCATAATGTGAATCAGTAAAGAGAAGGAATGAAGCTGGGCTGCTACTGCAAAAGGAATCTACTGCTTGAACAGAATACCATTAAGGGCTCCAAGTCAGAAGATGGCAAACTTTTGCTCAAACCTGATTTTGTATCGTAAAGTCCTTTACATGGCCATCATTGCAGGCGTGGGCGGAACCTTCCTTTTTGGATTCCAAGTCTCTGTGATCAATTTCACTTCACCATACATCAAGGCATTCATCAATGACACCTGGGTGGAGAGATATAACGCTCCTGTCGACGAAGAGCGCCTCATGCTCCTATGGTCGTTCATTGTGTCTATCTTCAGCATTGGAGGACTGATAGGATCCTGGTCTTCAGGGTATCTGTCTGCAAAATATGGGAAAAAGAACTGTCTAATATTCAATAGCCTACTTATGATGGCAGCGGCAGTGACTGTTGGTACCAGTGAAATAGCAAAGACCTTTGAAATCATTCTGCTTGCGCGACTCCTATATGGTTTAAGTGCAGGTCTTGGCTGCTGCATCCAAGCTCAATATCTTGCAGAAATTTCTCCTAAGCACCTCCGTGGTTTCATCAATGTCTCTCTTGCAGTTTTTGCAACCCTGGGGAAATTCCTAGGACAAGTGGCAGGACAAAATGAACTTTTGGGGACTGAGTCTCTCTGGCCACTCCTGTTGGCCATCAATGGAGTTTTAGGTTTGGGGATCCTGGTCACCACTCCATTCTTCCCTGAATCCCCACCTTACCTTTTGACCCAGAAAAGAGATTTAAAAGGCTGCCTGAAAGCTCTAAAACAGCTATGGGGTGAAGGGGATCACCAAGCAGAAGTGGATGATATGCTGAAGGAGCAGGCATCCATGAAAGAAGCCAAAATCATGAATGTCTGGGAGCTCCTGAGAGAGAAGTCCATGCGGTGCCAGCTATACCTGCTGATTGCCATAGGGATTTCATTATCCCTAAGTGGTATCAGTGCTGTCTACTTCTACGCTTCTGATGTGTTCAGTACTGCTGGGTTTGATGAAGGGCTTATCTCCTATGTGACTATTGGGATAGGGGCCTGCGAGCTATGTGCTACCATTTTCTGCTTCATCCTCATAGAGCATTTTGGTAGGCGGAAACTGCTACTGTGGGGATATGGTGTTATGATCCTCATCTTGGCACTCCTAACAGCTGCGCTCTCTCTACAAGACAGAGCCTTCTGGATACCCTACTGCAGCACTGGGCTCATCTTCCTCTTCATCCTGGCCTACGGAATGGGTCCTGCTGGAGCAACATTCCCTGTCATAATCGAACTCTTCACAGTGTCGTCCAGACCTGCTGCATTAGTCATCTCCATGAGTCTCCATTGGATGGGAATATATTTGCTTGGGATGCTTTTCCCGTATGCAGCGCTCCATCTGGGTACCTTCTGCTTTCTAGTTTTTATGGGTTTCATAGTAATCTCCTGGAATATCATCTTCTGGTTTCTCCCAGAGACAAAAGGCAAGTCAATTGTTGAAATCCAGGGAGAATTCAGCAAATCAAAAAGGGGAAAGAAAAAGGAAGCTGCCATGATTAACCATTTGTACGAAGATGACACAGTGTGCACAAAACTCTAAAAGGCTTGGAAGAAGGGGTTTATTACAAGGACAGACTGGATGATCACAAATGGGCTAGATTAAAGAAGTCCAGAAAAGACTATTCCTTTGAGAGAGTCTTTGTTACAGCAGTTTCAATTCAGAAGAATAACGTAACACGGCCTTCCTTGGACAGTACTGATTCAAATGCAGGTGAGAGGGAATTCCAAAGTAAAACCTTTCTGCATGCTGAACTACAAATACACCCCTTGTTAAAATAAATACAACAACTGGTATTTGGGAGAGAAAACTGGTCTATTATTTTTGTCTATGACAAAATCTCTGCTTGCTGAAACTGAGTCTGACATGGGCTCCATTTATTTACTGGTGGTGCCGTGGTTTGATTCCTGTACCACAGCCACTCACTCACAAACCATAAGGTTGCGAGTTCAGTTCCAGCCAGAAGCTCAGGCTCAACTCAAGCTTGTCTCCTTCCAAGGTCGCTAAAATGAGTACCCAGCTTGTTGGGAGCAATTAGTTTACAGTTGTAAACCGCTTAGAGAGTGCTTATTTCAGTATGAAGCAGTATATAAATGAAGCTGCTATGGCTATTCTAGTTTTACACATCAGCAATCTTAATAGGAGAGCCAGCATGATGTAGTGGTTTGAGCATTGGACTATAACTCTGGAGACCAGGACTCAATTCCCTGCTCAGCCATATAAACCCACTGGATGAGCCTGGGCGAGTCATACACTCTCAGCCCCAGAAAACCTCATGATAGGTTTACCATAGGGTCTTCCTAAGTCAGAAAAGACCTGAAGGCACGCAACAACAATAGCAACAGTGGTCAGAAACACATGATGCTTCTTAATGTTGAAGAAATATTTCCAGTTTCTTCCTGCAACAATCAGCAAGCATTCTGTCCCTAACCATGCTTAGTCTTTACTGGGCTAAATCTCTCTCTCTCTCTCTCTCTCTCTCTTTGATACTTCTTAAAATCTTGGGATTACACAAGAAAAGTGTTATGAACCCAGTCACAGTAGTGGCTGATTAAGACATATGTGTAAAGGGACTGTGCTGAATATATGAGTGGCATCCAGTGAAAATGGATTCTGTTTCAGATGACATTAAAAAATTATGTCAGGGAAAACTCACCCTCTCCTGCTGACTAACAAAGAGGTCCCACCTGAATCAGGTTACTTTTAGCATGAGTATCCACCAGCCTACTCCAGGTATGTAGGGCTGAAAATGCATCTAATAAAACTAGAAAAGATCTTAAAATACTAAGGTATACAACTGAGCACAAAAGTTAGAATCGTACAAGCCATTGTTTTCCCTATTACCATGTGCGGATGTGAGAGCTGGACAGTTAAGAAACAAGCTAGGAGGAAAATCAATTCGTTTGAGATGTAGTGCTCGAGAAGAGTGCTGAGGATCCTGTGGACAGCCAAAAAGACAAACAAATGGGTCCTAGAGCAGATCAAGCAAGAAATCTCTGGAAGCCAAGATGACAAAACTGAGGCTGTTGTACCTCAGACAGATCATGAGAAGGGGTTGGAAAAAACAGTAATGCTAGGAAAGTTGAAGAAAAGCTTAAAGAGAGGAAGGCCACATGCTAGATGGATGAACTTTATTAGGGAGGTCACAGATTTGGGTTTGCAGGAACTAAGCAAAGCAGTGGAGGACAAAGAGTCTTGGAGATGTCTCATCTACAGGGTCGTCATGGGTCGAAATCAATTCGAGGTGGTTAACAACAACAAATAAAGGCCAAGGTATTCCTCAAACAACCCCTTTCCCACAACACAGGTAGGATGAGAAGTTTGGGGTCTTACAAAACTGAACAGTAGGGGCCCCCAAACCCGGCATCAGGTTGCCACCTCCAGTCTTAGAGTGGTTCATGCTCTCCTCAAAGGACTGTGTTTGCAGTCTGGGGTGCTTCTTGATCCGTCGCTTCAAATGTCAAGTCAAGTGAATGCGATGGTCAAGAGCGCCTGTTATCAGCTTCGGCTGATACGCCAACTGCACCCTTTCTTGGAACCGGGGGGACCTCGAAACTGTAGTACATGCATTGGTGACCTCAAGACTTGATTTTTTCAATGAGCTCTACATGGAACTACCCTTGTGCCTAGTCCGAAAACTACAACTGGTACAGAATATGGCGGCCAGGTAGATTACCGGAACATCTAGGAGTGAACACCAATACTATAGTCACTCCAATGGCTACCTATTAGTTTTCGGGTACAGTACAAGGTGTTGGTTATAACCTTTAAAGCCCTACATGGTCTGGGTCCAACTTATCTAAGGGATCACCTACTTCCGTATAATCTGCCCCATAGAGTCAGGTCCTCTGGGAGGAATTCATTGCAGCCTAGAAAGACCAGACTGACTGCAACCTCCCAGAGGACCTTTTCTGCAACTGCTCCCAGTCTATGGAATTGCCTGCCGGACAAGATCCATCAAATTACCAACTTAGACAGCTTCAAGAAAGCTGTCAAGACGGATCTCTTCCGGCAAGCATTCCCAAAATAAATTGCTCGGCCATGTGGTGATTCCCCCACATATATGTGATGACTCTGCCCACTGTTTAGGTTTTAATTGTTATGTAATTTTAATCTTATATTGTTTAATTTCTTTTTAAGGGGAGAATACTCTGTATATATGGTTGTATTTTTTTAGTGTTGTAAACCACTTTGATTGTTTTAGCAAAAAGCGGGGTATAAAAAAAAGAACATGCAGAGAGAGAGAGACGTCTGTATTCACCCCACAGGATTCCTCCCTCCATCAACACCTGTTACAGCAGTCATCCCAAAGTCCAGCCATTTGTTCATTCATTAACAAAGGCTCTAAAATACTTTTAATGGTCTGCAAACTATACTATTTGAAAAAATAATTCCTAGCTTCCTGGAGTGCTTTCATGCCAAAATCCACTCCCACCATCAAAAGTAAAACCTTTAGCTATTTGAGCTGGGCCAAGGCCAGGCAATAATAATGAGAAAACTTTCATTCCAGACCACAAATTGCCTGGAAAATTTGGTCAAGGAAATAAGCTCCTGGGAAACCTTAACTATACCGACTACACAGACCAAAGGGTTTGCTTATCTCGAACATTCTCCTGCTGTCACAACAGAGATATTGTTTGCAGTTGGGGATGAGGGCTACTGGGCTTCAGCAAAAGCCTGCCGCCCAAGAACTGAACTCTGTACTTCTGGCTCTCCAAACAGGGCTGTGTATTAAGGCAATGCACCAAGGGAAACTTGTCAGCATCTAAGACTTCTTCGTTGGTCAGGAAAGGAAAACCACGTGGCCACAGCAACCTAAAAAAGCAATGTCTTGGTTACAGAGCAAGATGCTTATCACCTGCCCTACTTTCTCACATGAAACAACATCCGTTTCTGGGTGCTAACACAAGAGGAGGGAGGCACACAGAGGAGGTTTTTCAAAGCCACCCTTGGCCCTACTGGTAATGTACACCACCATCGTTTGCTATTGC
This sequence comes from Sceloporus undulatus, assembly GCF_019175285.1. Taxonomy (NCBI): domain Eukaryota; kingdom Metazoa; phylum Chordata; class Lepidosauria; order Squamata; family Phrynosomatidae; genus Sceloporus; species Sceloporus undulatus. Next base: position 3,470,894 of record NC_056526.1, on the reverse strand, counting down.
CAGGAACAGCGGACTTACATGGGTGGTGGGTTATAAAAAAGAAACTTTCCAGGCTTCCAATGTGGGCTCCTTAGAATCAAGGGGGAAGGTCCTCAGGGTATTTTCTCCACTTTCTACAAAGAGGTAGCTGCTTGCATCAAATTCTCATGCTTCAGACTAAGGCTGTAGTGCCAAGGCTTTTAAGGATTTAGCAGAGTGGTTAAGATTCCAGTGTGCAGCTAGAATGTCACATGAGGATTAACACCGATGCTTTTAACTCTTTATCGTTCTTAAACTCAGCCTCTCTTTCTCTCTCTCATACACATGTACACATAATTATCAGCATCTTTCAAGGTGCAGACTTTTTCGTGCATGTCGATCCCACGAGGCTTTTATCCCAGAACTAATGAAGGCCCCTTTCACCAAAACAATGGCCGTTGCCCAATGACTAATCTTTTTTAATGACCAAATTCAGATGGCTGCCAGTGCCTGGATTTTCACATCATATGTGGTAGTTGTCCAACCCTGGCGTGCTGCCCTTCCTCTCAAAACAAGTAACAGGAATCAGCCAATGATGAGTTATTTCTATGATTTTTGACAAAGGGAAAAGCTAAAGTGCTGAATCCGAATGTCAAAATATTCAGACCATGAACAGAAGGTACATGGTTTGGATGGGCAATCGTGTGCTCAAGGACACCCAGCGAGTCCAAAAATGGTAAAGCCCAGAAAGGAGAAAGCGAACTGAAAAGACCCAATGTCAGCACATGACATCCTGAAGAGTTTTATTACTGTAGATACCTGCTTGAGACAGCCAGTGTGGTGTAGTGGTTTGAGCACTGGTCTAGGGCTCTGGAGATCAGGCTTCAATTCTCTGCTTGGCCATGAAAACCCATTGGGTGACCTTTGGCAAGTCACTCCCAGCCCCAGAAAACCCAATGATAGGGTCACTTTAGGGTCACCATAAGTCGGTGACGACTTGAAAGCACACAACACCAACAATATCTGCCTGATTACAAAGCAAACACTTTAAATTAAAAAGAACACAAACCTCATGCTTACTAAAAAGGAGCCACAACAGACATACTATTGCTATACCTCAAATATTTTCTGAAGGCTACGCAAATGGCAGGACAAGCCAGGCTATGAATTATCATTTTTTTCTTGAGCATCTAATTCAACTGCACTGAATTTCTGCAGCTGAATGACAAAGCCAACCTTCCCTCCATATCCAACAGGTACATAATTTGTAGCTTTCTTATCAGACATAAGACTCCAACCGAGATTCACAATCTACTTGTTCTGGCTTTGTGCTGTGACTATAGCATCACACTGAAGCTACACCTTCAACAGGTAAGGAGAACCCAATCTCACAAGCATCACAGGTACATTTTGAAAAATCTCTTACACGGTTCCTAAAGTGCTCCTGGATATTAGCACTTTCCTTCCTCTGACTGTTTGATGTTCCGTTCAAATTATTTTGGGATGGAAGTATCTTACACAGAACAAGGAAATTTTTTGGGGGGGGGGGAGTGAGGGGGATTCCAGTTTCTTTCTTGGCCAGGTTACTATGGGAGTTCAAGTCCAGAAAAGCAACATTTCTCAGCTCTGATCTGCAAATCGCCCTACTGGGTTTATTGGGGGACTCTGGTTTTCAGTGTGGAAAGCAATCTGTGACAAGAAGCAGAGTCTTCCCAATGAAGTCCCAGGATTATGGAAGGGTCTCCCTCAAGAAGCACAACTGGTAATCTCTTTACTGCCCTTCACAATATTGGGCAACGCCCCTTTATTTAGAAAAGCTTTCATAAGCATTTTTGGTGCCTGTCTTCTGACTGGTCATGAACAAACACATCAGGTTAAAAATGACTTTACATTGCTGTGAGAGCAGGCATTTTTAGTTTCTGAGTTAATCTCCAACTTTTAATGCACACATTTTAAGCCATTTTGAACATCTGTCAAAAGCAAGACAAACGTTTCTGAATGCATTTTTTAAAAAAGTGTAATTAGTTCTGGACTGTTCAGCAACCGTTCAGAGACTCCCTGAGGAAGATGCATTTTGGGTGGTGCTGGAAATACCAGGAATTCAAACCCACCTAGCAACCAAATGGTGAAAGATCTGGAAACCACCAAGCCCTGTGAGGAGCTGCTTAGAAAGCTGGGTATATTTAGCCTGAAGAAGAGAAGGTTGAGAGGGAATATGATAGCCATGTTTAAATATCTGAAAGGGTGTCACAATGAAAATGGAGCAAGCTTGTTTTCTGCTGCTCCAGAGAGTAGCAAAACCGAAAAGAGGGCGGTGAAAAAACAAAGAACTCTATAATGTGTATAATCTGGATATCTTCTGCAATATATTCTACAGTAAATATTATAAGGTATATAAAATAAATATATCAAATAAAAAAGATAGTTGATAAAAATAAGCATTAATGAAGCATTCATGTATTCTTCTTCATTGAACAAATTATGTGAAGTTCATATGTTATAAGACCTGCTATAAGCATCTTCCTGAATCGAAAAACATAGCAAAATATAATCCACATTGGGTACTGCCGGCTATGTTTCAGATGAAAGCAATGACAAACCACTTCTGAGTATCCCTTACCTAAGAAAACTCTACAAAATCAGACGGTTTAGGATGCAAATACCTGGAGGTAGGGCTCCCAACTTACTAGCCTGCTGGTGCACTAGGCCAGTGAGTTGAGGCCCTTCTCTGAATGTTATCATTGATGAGATAGATGTAGCACCTGTGAAGGGAAATGGAAGTCCCCAAATCTTTATGCTAGAACTTTATTTTTCCCAGTCAAAGGTGCTACTAGAATCCCTTGCATTTTTTCATGCAACAACACACCTATCTCTTTTGAATACTACTAGAATGGAAAGCATGCATTCCAGTGTTTATCTGCAGTCTTTGCACTGTATTTTAGTACTGTATTCCCAAAGCACTATGTACACTTCCCTGAAATTCACTTTGTGCTTGAAAGGAAAGAGCAGAATTTTTGTAAATAACAGAAAGCTTATTTAAGGGTATTTATAGAAGGAAAATTTCCCATCCACTCCTCCCCAAGCAGCCCCTGAGGCCCAATTCACTTTATTCATCCTGACACTTTAGGAAAGCCTATGGAGGACTTCAAGTGACTGCAAGGTATATCATAAACATTAATTCTGGGGATGCCAGAAGTAGTAATTAGGGTTGAAGCCTTTGGTGGTAGTAAGAACTATTACCCATAACAAGTGGACGTCCTATACCAACAAGATCTATGAGATGATGGTGATGATATTTGCATCCTGTCTTCCCCTGAAAATTGGGACTCAAAGCAGTTTACAATTCAAAAGAACAATGCAATTAAAAACATACAAATCCCTTCCAAACTCTAGGATATAAATCAAAGCATGCTATGCAATAAATTACCTCCTGATAGCTAAAATAATTCCAACAGAGATAAACCTATGGGTTCAGTTCTAGTTCTAGTAGCAGACAAGAATTTAAAAAGAGATTTCACAAATCCTATCATGGTATCACACCTGACTATCCTCCAGGATTCAGTTTTGAAGAATTATTCATTAAACATCACTTCTTCGGTACTACTTCAAATAAAGGTTAGGATCTTAAAAGAGTTAGTGTTGTATTTTTCATAGCTAAAGTGACAGTCATTCTGAGAAAGCCAGGAGAACAGAATTCTGGAGCATGCAAAGTCTAAGAAGTTCACATTCGGGGTAAATGAGTGTCCTTATAAAAAATGAAGCCAAATCTATTATCTCTTGGTCATCTCAAAGTGCAGGACACAGGAGGCAAAAAAGTAGAGATGGCAAAAGTTCCTTTCTTGGACTGCAACTGGTCACAGTAGCTGAGGGATGCTAGGAGTGAAAAAATGACAATTTTTCCAAACTCTGGGGAAAAAGTTAAGGCAGAGACGGAAAAGAGTGTACATGGAATAATTTTAGGGGGAAAATATCAAAGAAGGCAATTTCTGCAGAAATCAGAAGAAATTTGATTACTGACAGCTGAAAGGAACCTACACAATGGGAGCATGTACTCCCACAAGAGATGGATCTTTATGTCACCTTAAAGTTAGTACACTTTCCAACAAAGACAGCATTGCAACCTGCTAATCAAATATGTCACCAAAACCACCCACACAAGCTGCCCTGTGGCTCAAGAATTAGGCCATAGAGAGATTTGGAAATGAGGGGCCAGTATGAGAGACTGCTTCCTACAGTGGAAAATTCAAATGGCACCCCATTACCATTAACTGCCCAGGGATACAATCCATGTGAATGTCCTTCTATGGCTGGCCTTGGCACAGAGGCCCTCCTGTGCCCCTTTCTTTCTTTCCAGTCCCTTACAGAATGGATTCACTATCCAGCTCCAACACCCTCTGATAGCATTGGCACCCAAGGTGGCTACCTCATCTGCTTCCTTCCAACAAGCTGTCCTTATCTAAAACACTGCTTTATGCCTAGATTAAATCTGGGAGAAAACTCTATGGGAAAGATAGGGAAAAATACAGTCGGCTAACTGTATCCATGGATTCTGCATCCATGGATTCAACCAAGCACAGTTCAAAAATATTCGCACACATGAAATTCAAAAAAGCAAACCTTGATTTTGCCATTTTGTATAAGGGATACCATTTTACTATGCCATTGTATACAATGGGACTTGAGAATCCACAGATTTTGGCATCCATGGGGGGTCTTGGAACCAAACCCCAGCAGATACCAAGGGTCCTCTGTAGGCTTCATTCTAGATAGGAAGCTGTTCACTCATAAATCAGTTTGGACAGTTAAGACCACAGGCATAAGCCAAAAATCACATTTGCTTCAGACTTGACAAGGCTCTAGTCAAAGGCATGCATAAAGCATGGTGTGAATCAATTCAGCTCCAACCAAGACCCTTTTGCTGCTCACTAAAGAAAGCTGGCCAGCACTGCACTCACCATCCAGTCTGGCATGTGGAAAGCTGAAGCCCCTGCGCTGTTGTCCCACTTCTCCATCACAGACACTTGGTGAAGGAAGTATCTTCCACAGGTGTAACTCCAGGCAGGAGGGCTTTGATTTGGATCTGCAAATCTGACTTAGTGGCATGCAACTATGGACGCTGATGTTTTGCAAAAGCCCACAGGATTTGCAATCTCTTTCCAATGTTCACTCCTGAAGTTGTCTATTTGGCTTCTTTTTGCTTCAAATCCGGGGCCAGATGAAGTTTCTAAATGCCTTATCTCTTGCTGTAGCTTTTAATGCTTTCAAGCAGCCACCTCCAAGAAGCCACTGTATGCTTGGCTTAGTTCAGGGCGACTGCGGTCTACATGACGGCCAACCTTGCAGGTGTGCATGTGTGGCCATCTATCATCAGTCTATGTACTTCCAACGGAGTGCTGTCAGCCAAGGAGCCGATAGTGAGGATCAATAAATCTCAAGGTTAAGAAGTCGTTTTATGACATGCATTGCAAAATCCATGTCTTCCCACATGTAGCTTTAGAACTTGATGGCATTAAAAGTTTGAGCAACTGAAGCGAAAGACCCTCTAGGATTCCAGCTGCCAGGCAAGAACACCTGGCAATAGACCAGCAAATGAGGAATTAGAATTAACTTCTGAAAGTCTTGACTTTTGGGAGAACTGGGAAGCTATTGTTCTCACAGCCACTCTAGGCATCATTTGCTTGCCCATAGCACCCTCTTCTGGGCATAAGTAAAGAGACGGCGCAAATTCATCCTAAGCTGAAGTGGCATGATTTGGAATCAGTGATCTCGTTCACACAGCTGACAAGAAAAGGAGATGGGGGATCTGCACTCACTTCTTAGTCTTCTGTTCGTCAAGAATAATGCAACAGCCCTGCTCAGGTCCTCCAAACATCAGGGCAGCCATATCTGTCCATGGTGATGTATACCCAAGGTATGACAATCCCAGTATCACTTTGTCCTGCATCTGAAGAAGTGCATTTATATCCACAAAAGCTCATGTTAAAATAAAAACCAGTCAGTCTTATAGGTGCTCCCACTTTTCTTTCTCCCTTCTCCTCCTCCATTCCTGCTTTTTATGCTGCAAGAGACTAGCTTCTTTGAAAGCCTCAGCCATCTATACGTCCAGTGAGAACTCCAGCTTGGTTTGCTCTCAGACCCACGCATTTGTCTTTTTAGTGGTCCACAATACCACATTTCAAATGAGTTGATTTTTCTCTGGTCGGCTTTCTTCACTGTCCAGTTTTCACACTCACACATAGAAATGGGAAATACAATAGCACGGCTGATTCTGACTTTGGTATCAAATGATGTATATTTATACTTGAGGATCATATCTAGTACCTTGATATCTGACTCCTTCTGACTTCTTGACTAGTCTCCAGTTTGATTAATAACTGAATCAAGAAACAGGAAACCATTCACTAGTTTGAGATCTACCAGTACCCACTATAAAGTTACATAAACCATCTATAGTCATTCCCCCCCCCCCCCTTAATGTTTAGCTGTATATCCTTAACTTTCTTAGCCATTCCAAGTCTGCTATTTGCTGCTACTAATATAGTGGCATCTGCATAACTTAAAATGCTGGTGTTCCTTCCCCCAGTTTTCAGGCCTCCTTCCTTTGACTCTTAATACTGTTTTCCGTATGTGTTCTGCATATATATTAAACAGGTAGAGTGATAAAATGCAGCCTCATCTGATCTCTTTTCCCAATGAAAAACCAAACTCTCCAAACTGTGTCTTGACAGTGTTCTCTTGACCAGAACATATGGGCAAACCATATGTAGAAAGAAGCCTACATATCAACCATATGTTTAGATAAATGACCACAAGTCTTAGGAAATCAAGACAAGTGGTCATCAACCAAAAGAAAACCGCTGTGGAATGCTTTCAAATGGAAAAGCCTGAATGCATGCAACCTATACATTGTTGTTCTTGTTGTTGTTGTTGTGTCGTGACCCTAAAGGGAACGTATCAGGGGGTTTTCTTACAAGATTTGTTTAGAGGGGTTTTGCTTTTGCCTTCCTTTGAGGCTGAAAGTGGGACTTGCTCAAAGTCATCCAATGGGTTTCCATGGCTGGGCACTTGAACCCTGGTCTTCAGAGTCACTGTGCAACACTCAAACCACTACACCATGCTGACTCTCAGTGTATACATTACACTCTTTACTTCATATACCAGTTTCCACTTTGGGTTGAATATCCCAAAGTGACTTCTGTAGCTGAACTTGAGTTGCCTGCAAACAGCTCTGACATGAGTGCTCGCTTTATTATTGGGAAATTTCCATTAAAGTCATTTTTTATCTGGGTAAGACAGATTTCAAATAAACAAACCCGCACCCCTGTCCATCCCATCCCATCCATCACAACCTCTGAAAACAAGAAGTTTTGTTTGAAGGAACAAACACAGCCTATCGCTACTTCATCCTATCAACTTTTATTGCTTACTACTCCCCATGCTTTAGTTCAAGACTCCTGAGAAAGCAGAAAAGGTATCCTGACCACAAATGTTATCAGGAGACAAGGTTTCACTTTAAAGTGAAATTCATAGGACTTATCAAGTGCCACTTGAAGGCGAGGCTGAGAACACCTAGCAGCACTCAGAGTTCTTTCCCAAATAAACACTGGTTTCAAGTCGTAATTAAGGTCAGTGCTTTGAAAAACAAAAGTGAGCTTGTAACATGTAAAGGGAGTGCTGGAAGATTTTTGCATTCTCTTTTCCCCTCCTTAGATAGATAGGGAATTCCTGCATGCACTCTTTCTCTCTCTCATTCAAACTAACCATGTGACTTAGGTCACTCACACTTTGGGATTAACTGACACTCTCAATAGTTTTTAGTGGGTTTTTTGGGCTCTGTGGCCATGTTCTAGAAGAGTTTATTCCTGACGTTTCGCCAGCATCTGTGGCTGGCATCATCAGAGAATGCTGACCTGGAAGAGAGTGGGTGTGGGTGTGTGTGGGTGTGTGTGGGTGTGTGTGTGTGTGTGTGTGTGTGTGTGTATACATACATATACATACACACATACATACTGTGTGATCCTGGGTAAGGAGAAGTGATTCCCATGCTAATCTGTGTATTGTTCTGTTGTTGATGGCCAGGCAATCAATACAAACAATACTCTCTAGGAACAACACACAGATTAACATGGGAATCACTCCTCCTTACCCAGGATCACACAATATATATAGATGCTGGCGAAATGTCAGGAATAAACTCTTCTAGAACATGGCCACAGAGCCCGAAAAACCCACTAAAAACTATGGATGCTGGACATGAAAGCCTTCGACTTCACATTGACACTCTCAAGATTTCTACATAACTGTTGGTCCTCCATGTTCCTTCTCTCTCGACTTTCTTTGGAAAGATGGCGAGATGAAGGCTTTTCCTCTACCAGAACTATTCACTAGCTACATTAAGATACAGCCTTTATGTAAATATAGATTAAAGCCTAATTTAGTAAACTTCTGTTTTAAACTACACTTGTCCCTCCACATTCACTGGGATTAGGAGCACAGGATCCCCATGAACGTGGAAAAACCGCAAATAACAAAAACACTATGTTTTTACCTGAGAGAACACCTCTCTAGGAATCCCTAGGTCCTCCAGTGCAACTCTGTGGTCAACATCTGCCAGACATTAACCACAGAAATGCGCTGAAGGAGCTGCAAATGCCTAGTGGAGTGTTCTCTCTAGGAGTCTCTGGGTCTTTCAGTGTGACTTTTGATTAAAGTTGACCATAGAGTTGCGCTGAGGACTTAAATATTCTTAGAGAGAATATATCAACAAAATCCGTGAATAATCAAATCCACAAGAGTCAATCCTGCAAACATGGAGGGATGAGTGTGGTTTTTGGGGTCAGTCTCAGTTCTGTCTTAGTACACGAACACATCTCTGCTAACTGCTAGACCCTAACAGCTTGGCTCCGGTATTTTTGATTTTTATTTTATTTTATTTTATTTTTTGCCTTTACAAAAGGTGAAACCTTCAGAAAGTTAAATTACCTCACAAGGTTTAACCTTGCTTTCAGGTTTAAAGAATAACACAGGTGGTGCTGGGTAGAAGAAAGCCAGCATGGACTAGTGGTTTGAGCACTGTGGAGTCAAGGGTTCGAATCCCTGCTTGGCCATGGAAACCCAAAGGGTGTCCTTGGATAAGTCACACTCTCTTAGCCTCAGAGGAGGAAAATGGCAAATCCCATCTGAAGAAACTTCCCAAGAAAACCCTATGATAGGGTCGCCTTAGGGTTGTCATAAATAAGAAACAGTGTGAAGGCACACAACAACAATAACAACAACCAGTCGGTGCTTGGGTGGTGAGAAGGTATGCATCAAAACAGTAGCAATACTGGACCCTGAAGGTCCATCCAACACCACTGTGGCTGATGCCCTTTGGCGGCGTAAAATCAAAGCAGTCTTAGTTCTAATGGTATTTCTGATTTCTAATTTCTTTTTTATTTACATTCAAGAGGGATCTCAGTTACATGCAATAATGTTCCCATGTAAGAAAAAATAAAAATACAAAAGTAGGAAAAATAACCACATGAGTTGTAAGTTTCTATAAAAGCTGACCAAAGGTCCAAATATAGTCCATTTGTAAATATTGTCTATACATCATTCTTTCAAATGTGGCAAGCGCTGTGCTCCTCCAAGGTCCTACAAGCATAATATAATAATAATAATTTTATTTATATTTTCCGCCTCTCCCTGCAGATTGAGGCAGGATTACAGCAACAAAAACATTACAATAATAAAAGCTACAATATTATATGAAATACACTCAGTATGTACTCTACCTGCTTCATAAAAGGTGGGAAAACTGCATGGGGACAGCATACAGATGTACAGATATGCACGCCTGTGGCCTAAAATCATATACCGGAGGTACTTGCTATAGGAATCCAGAAATGGAGTTGTGTCAGCCAGTTCTGGATGGGGTCACACTTCCCCTGAAGGATTCGGTCCGCAGTTTGGGGGGTTGCTCCTTGACTCGTTGCTCCAACTGACAGCTCAGGTGGATGTGACAGTCAGGAGCGCCTGTTATCATCTTCGTCTGATACGCCAATTGCGCCCCTTCCTGGAGCCAAGGGACCTGGAAACAATAGTACATGCACTGGTAACCTCTCAACTGGACTTCTGCAATGCGCTCTACATGGGGCTACCCTTGTGCCAAGTTCGGAAACTTCAGCTGGTACAAAATATGGCAGCCAGATTGATCACGGGAACTTCTAGGAATGACCATATAACACCGGTCTTGAAGTCCTTGCACTGGCTACCTATTAGTTTCTGGGCAAAGTACAAGGTGTTGGTGATTACCTTTAAAGCCCTACGTGGCTTGGGCCCAGAGTACTTGGCCTTCTTCCCTATTGTCCGTCCTGCACACTAAGGTCCTCTGAGGAAATCTACTACAGCCAAAAAAATCTAGGCTAACATCAGTTTCCCAGAGGGCCTTTCCTATTACTGCTCCTAAACTATGGAACGACCGGCCGGAGGAGATCCGTCACATTCCCACTCTGACAGCTTTTAAGAAAGCACTTAAGACGGATCTCTTCCGGCAGGCCTTTCCAACTTAGATACCCTCCCCAGATATAGAGATATTTGTCCCCTCATCTGTCTACTCTTCCCCGCCTATCTTTCTGCCTATTTTTTGTATAATGTCTTTAAGGTTTTTATACTATTAATGTTTAATTCTGTTTTAGTACTGGGAATGGGGGGGGGATCTAGGATTTGATTTTTTTTTTAACTCTATTGTAACTTGATGTATTTTACTGTTGTAACCCGCCTGGATTCTTCGTGATTGGGCGGGCTAGAAATAAATTATTATTATTATTATTATTATTATTATTATTATTATTATTATTATTATTATTATACCGCATTTTTCATACGAAAGGGGAGTGTACACAATGGTTCCAGCATCACTTATGCACTCCAACATATATGGATTCCACATACCTGCACCTTCAGGAACTGACCCCACTTTCTTCCTTTCTAGGCAGAGTTGGAGCAGCACTGCAACTTGGTGCAATGATACAAAAGTATAGGGTTGGCGGACTTTTCTAAACACAAGGATTAACTTTCTGGGAGCTGCATGCCAGAGATGTACAAAACCAATACTGGGTGAAAACAAGGCAACAGTCTCATATTCTCCAAATTCCCATCATGAAACCTTCTCCTGTAACCACCCCATGGGATGTGATATGGGAGGGCAGTCATTATACAAGGCAGGACCCCTCCCCAGTCCATAGACTGCCCCCAGTGCTGCCTCATCAGCAGGAAATGAGTCTTAGAAAAAAGGAAGTTAGCTTTCCCCTGGTTGACTACTGTTCAAGAAGGCAGTAGGCAAGAAATCCAATTACAGTGAACCCTCCACATTTGCTGGGGTTAGAGGTGAAGGACCCCTGTGAATGTAGAAAACCCACAAATAAAAAAACACTATTCTTTTTACCTAAGAACTCCTCTCTAGGAATCTCCAGGTCTTCCAGTGCGACTCTATGGTCAACAACTGCCAGAAGTTGATCACAGAATCATGCTGGAGGACCTACAAATGCCTAGAGAAGTGTTCTCTCTATGAACTTCTAGGTTCTCCTGCACAACTCTATGTTCAACTTCCAGCAGAATTGCACCAGAGGACTTAGAGAACATATGAATCAAACTGCAAATAATCAGTTCCGCAAAAGACAAAGCCGCAAATGTGGAGGGCCAACTGTACAGTACGAAACTAACAAGGTGATGTCTTTATTTAAACTGATCTCGATGCATACTTGATTTTTCTTCAACCTAAAGTTTCATTCTAGAATTAATTCTGTTTGGGTTGTAACATTAGCCATGCCTAAGGCAAAAGCAGTAAATTATTTAATGCAGACCCTGCTAACTGGATTATAAATAAGCTATGCCAGTCAAAGGAGAAGTTACAAAACAGGCTCTGAACTACTCAACAAATGCTCAGCGTGGACACGAGAGGGGGCTACGAATCCACACAAATGCTCTCAGCCGGCTCAAAGCCAGGTAATTGTGGAAGAGGAAGCAGAATTTAAAAATCACACCTCTCAATGGGAATTATGAGAAATCAATAATAGGCGAGTCTCCTTACTGTGGGGCTATTACTTTTGCAGTGTTTTATCAAGCTCAAGCAAGGTCTTTGAGAGATTTATCATGACATGGCCAGCCAAATGAGTCAAGCGTAGATTAAAAAGGTCAGGCAAAAGATAGGGACTCCCATGGCAAATCCAACTTCATTTTAAGGAGCCAATAAGGACCAAGTTTGAAAGACTTCCCTGTTTAAATTCCACAGCTAACACAGGGAACCTTGTGTGAAATTTCTGCACAAAGCTTCAATCCTCTCTGCAACGATTCCCATGGAAGAAGCACAGAATGAAGACATAAAACTAGAATGGAAAATCTGCTGAGAAACCGTATTCCAGTTGCCTCCATGCTCTTAGACCTGTCTTACAAAACACACAGGGATTTTCCCTTTGGTTTTCTGCACCTCACAGGAATAAAAATCTTTAAAAAGCGGTTTACAAATTTGTACACTGGCCCATGGTTTCTGCTGGGGTTTGGTTCCAGGACTTTCCGAGGATACCAAAATCCGTGGATATTCAAGTCCCATTAAATAAAAAAGGCATAGTGAAATGATGTCCCTTATAAAGAAATGGCAAAAACAAGATTTGTTTTTGAAATATATATTATTATTTAATATTTTCAATCTGAGGTTGGATGACTCTATGGATAAAAAATCAGTGGATATAGAGGGCTGATTGTACAATGGATAGTAAAATGTTGTCCTTTATACAAAATGACAAAATCAAGTGGATGCTTGAATTCATGCATAAAGAATCCATGGATACGGAGAACCAAATGTAAAATGATTGATTAACTATTGTTGTGGTTGTTAATGTCCTTGAGTTGGCCTCGACTACTACTACTACTACTACTAATAATAATTTGTTTTATTTATATACCGCTATTCCAAAGATCATAGCGGTGAACAGCAAGTAAGCTAATTAGCAAGTAAGCTAATTTGCCCCCAACAGTCTGGGTACTCATTTTAGCTCCCTCCTCGGAAGGATGCAAGCCTGAGTCGAGCTTGGGCCCTTTTGCTGGTCTTGAACTCGCAACCTTGTGGTTTTGAGTGAATGGCTGCAGTACAGGCATTTACCCACTGCGCCACCAGGGCTCCATACTGTGAATGAGACACCTCCAAGCACTCCTGTCCATTTTCTGTAGGCTTATATCTATAACTACAGAGTCAGAGAATCACAGAGTTGGAAGAGACCCATTCTGCCATGCAGGAAGCCACAATCCAAGCCCTCCCTGGGACAGCCTCTGTTTAAAAACCTCCGAAGAAGGAGACTCCACCACCCTCCAAGTGAGTAGCATCTTCCACTGTTAGACAGCTCTTACAGTCAGGAAGTTCTTCCTAATGTTGAGGTGAAATCTCTTTTCCTGTAGCTTGTATCCATTGCTCCACGTCCTACTCTCTGAAGCAGCAGAAAACAAGCTTGCATCTTCATCAACATGGCATCCCTGTGAAACAACACTGACACATACAAGCAAAATTTCTGACTCAGTTACCAATCTTAAAACAAGAACAACCTATTTTAAACTCATTTGAAAGGACAAAAGAGATTGCAAAGCACTTTGCAAATGCAATCTGCCAAGCAGAATTTTTCCACAAATATGCATACAACTGTGCAACTATCTCTATCAAATCAGCGTTCAGGCCCAAGAACCCAAACGCCACCCCTAAAACACATTCCCAGTCCCACTCTAGAGTTTCCTGTGAAACAGCCAGCACAAGTACGAACAAGAGTCAAATAGTGCATTGTGAGTTTTCCCACTTCCTCTATGTTGTGGCCAAGCCTAGGTGGGTGGGATCCCCTGAAGCCTCGCTGGTTGGCACAGAATTCCTGCTCCCTAGCTATGGAAATTCACAAGCTGTAAAGCTGTGAAATGCAAACCCCAGAATTTGCCAGTGGCATGCTTGCTAATTGCGCACAAAACAGCTACAGCCACAGGCACACTCCCCTTCTAAATGGAAGAACTGTGGCGTTTCATATGCTCCCCCTTGAATTCCTACACCAGGTTCCAGAGATAATCCAAAAGGGCACTTGTGTGATTAGGTTGCCTAATTAGAATGCATGAAACTTTCTTCTGCCTTGACTCACCACAGTTCTTACTCATGCCTCTTCTAAAGAGCCCACCAAGCCACCCTCATGCCATATGCCTGATCAAGCTGGCAGTCTTTCACTATTTCCACGCCTCCCTTCTGACGGCTAGGAGGTAACTCTGCTGTTTGCAGCATGCCCTGGCACAGCATTAATGCCAACCAAGTCACAGGCAGAGCTGCACAATCCTGAGCACATGCAGAGAAGTTGCTGGCTTTGGTGCCAAGTGGAGAATTCAGTACTGCAGAAATCTCAATATCCTCTGGGTATGTGAGGTGTGAAGGACAAGACTTTGAAAGGACAAGTAGTGCCTAGTGATGCCTGAGATCAGAGATAGTCCTTTTGCATCCTGTGTTATTTCCTCTTTCCTCCATTACATATGACTAGCAAAGTAGGTTAAGCAAACTAAGAGAGGTCTGTTATTTGAACAGAGAATGATGATGAGCAACAGTCTCACACCTTGCGACAGCAAGCTTGTCAGCTATTTCCACATCCAAAACAGCATGGAAACCAACCAAGTGGGAAACCCAACATTCACAAAAACAGCCCATATCCACTTTTGTGGATGACCGTTCCTCCCAGATATAAAATGCCAACTTTTCAGGGAGGAGACTATTACTGGAGAATTAACCAGGGATGCATATGAGAATGTGCTTTGACTAGACTGTGCCAAAGGAAATGATAGCTTGCTGGACTGAGGTCATGTGTAACCCCATCTTGTTCTGGAAGACCTTGCCAGTGGGGAAACTGGAGAAGGGCAGGTCAATGTACTGGAGTTGCCCAACATTATCAAACTGAAGGACTTGACAGGATAAAAGTTCACCAAGACAATGTTCGAGCCCATACCTTTGATAAGGAGTTTCTAATTTTATGAGACAAGGGTTCGCATTTGAAAAGCTAACCAAGTGTGACAGGGAGACAGTTCAACGTAGCCTGTAGAAATCTGCTAACCCCCTCAACCCCAGCCACACATTTCCATTTCTTTTCTATCTGAACAGAGGATGAACAAAAGTCCTGACATCGTTCCAATATTTTGTACTGATTCACATACTACTACAGGGCCAACATCCAAGGCGAAAATCATTACAGGAAACTCTTAATTGGCCAAGACTTTCCAACCATCAATAACCAACCCTACCTCATCTGTAGTATTAGGTAAAGAGGAGGATGTTGTTGCGTCTTGGGTGGATATGCTTCACAGGGCATGCTGGTTGTCCTATTGTTTAAATTGACTCCTCTTACTCTTGTGGATTCATAAACATCAAATCTTGTTCAAGTAATTGGCAGGGAAATCTGCTCTTTTTTAATTCGCATGATGATTCTCCTACATGCCAGAATTTCTTACATACAGGGGCAGTTTGAAACAAAAACTGATGCATTTTTTTCAGCTAAATAGTTGAATCAAGTCAGTACAATTGCTAATAGGGAAATGTGTTACTGGCATGATAAATGCCCATGGGACTACAATAAAGGAAAGAGGAGAAAGGAGTTCAGAAACTACCAGCATTGAGTTTCCCGCAACAGCCACAGTCCGCTAAAGTTACACAAATGCTTGGTTTCTGCATTCAAAAGAAAAAAAACAGGAGAAGCTTGTTCAGCAATGACAAATTGTTACTTTCTCTTTGACATGATTATTGTCATTGTTGTTAACATTAGATTCAAGTCAACTTTGACTCATGGCGACAAGGTGAATGAGACACCTCCAAGTCCTTCTGTCCTCAACCACTCTGCTCAGGTCTGCAGGCTCAGCGCCGTGATTGAGTCAAACCATCTGGTATGCGGTTTTCCTCTCTTCCTACTGCCCTCCACCTTTCCTAACATTACTGTATTGTTTTTTTCTAGTATTTTTTCTGGCCTTCTCATCAGACAATGTGACCAAAGTATGACAAGTGAAAGCGATCTGGGAGTTCTAGTAGACCACAAATTGAACATGAGTCAACAATATGATATGACAGCTAAAAAAGCCAATGCAATTCTAGGCTGCATCAACAGAAGTATAGCGTCTAGGTCAAGGGAAATAATAGTGCCACTCCATTCTGCTTTGGTGAGGCCTCACTCAGAATACTGCGTCCAGTTCTGGGCACCACAATTCAAACAGGATGTTGAGAAGATGGAGCGTGTCCAGAGGGGGACCAAAATGGTGAAAGGCCTGGAAACCACCAAACCCTCAGGCAGCTGGGTGTGTTTATACTGGAGAAGAGAAGGTTATGAAGCAATATGATAGCCCTGTTTAAATATCTGTGGAGATGTCATACTGAAGATGTAACAAACTTGTTTCCTCCAGAGCAATGGGTGCAAATTACAGGAAGAGAGATTCCACCTAAACCTTAGGAAGAATTTCTTGACAATAAGAGCTGTCCGACTGTGGAAAACACTCCCTTGGATGATGGTGGAGTCTCCTGCTTTGGAAGTTTTTAAATATATATTTTTATTAAAACACATAAAACATTTAAAATATAACCAACAGACATTTACATTGTGAAACACACACCTACAAAGATTAACAAGCAAAATACTTAGACATACATGACATCTAATCTATTGTTTTGGTTTTTTAACTAAAAACAAACTAAAACAAACAAAACATATAGCTGACTTCCTCTTCTCAGCTAAGTGGTTATCATATGGTTCTTATGTTTTCCTTTCTGAAAATAAATAATATTTTTCTTTTTTTCCTATGCATCTCTCTCTAGTCTCTGTATATTTTCACATCATTTTTCTTTTCTCATATTTCCAGTATTTTGAAATACTTCTTTGGAAGTTTTTGAACAGAGGCAGTTTGAGCATTGGATTAAGTTTTAGGGAGACTAGTGACTGAATCCCCCATCCAGCCATGGGAACCCACTGGGTGACCACACTCTCTTAGCCTTGGAGGAGGCAATGGCAAAGCTCCTCTGAGTTAATCTTGCCAAGAAAACCCTAGGAGAGGTTTGCCATAAGTCTGAGAGCCAGCATGGTGAAGTGTTTCAAATAGTGGAGTGTGACTTCATGAGACAGGGTTTGAATCCTCCCTCAACAGTGGAAACCAACTGGATAGCCTTGTGCAGGTCTCTCTCAGCCTCAGAGGAAAAGCAGAGGCAAACCTTTTCCATATAAATCTTGCTAAGAAAACCCTAGGCTAGGGTTTTCATAAGTCAGAGTCAACTTGAAGGCATAAAACAAGAGTATAATAGATTATGATTCATAGTTGGTAATGTGTTGAGTGTTTACAATGTGGCTTATAAATGGAAAGATAATACAGTTTGTCAGCCATAGTCTTAAGACAGTGGGGAAAATAAGAAAAGGAGAGAAGCTGTAGGCAAAAAGGAAAGATATGAAACTGTAAGATGTCACAAAGCTCTTTTTGCTTTGAGAACACCAAACCCAGGAATCCAAAACCATCTCTGCTAGCAAAACTGTCGAAAGCTGGTTCATTGGGAGGGGGAAGGGGGGGTCATTCAAGAACACACACTGGATAATAAATTCAGGGAGATGAATCCAACTGTGGGAATTTGCATGATGCACTGCAGGGACAGTTCTGGTTCATCCTTGGATGGGAGACTGCCAACAAATACCAGGTGCTGGAGGCTATATTTCAAAGGAAGCAACAGGCAAAACCACCTCTAAATATTCCTTGTCTAAGAAAACTCCAGGAAATTCATGGGGTTGCCATAAGACAACTTGAAGATATGCACGTACACACACAGTGAGCAGAAACAGTTGAGTAACTAACTGGGGGCATGAGAGAACTCGTTCATCTCATGCAAACAGCCAAATCAGCACCAATAAAGGAAAGTTTATCAACCTGCTTATGTGTTAAGACGTGAACATTTGCCCCATTTGGCCATCTTGGCTGTGCAAATGGGGTCTTTTTACTATTCTTAGCACTGCAGGCTTAACTGGGCTTCTGTCAAGTAAGCTGCCTCTGTGATATGATATATAGAGTTGCTTGCAGTAGCCAGAATGTCCCGATTACAAGGTGCATGTTACTACCCTGAACTGAAGATGCCCTCCAAAATCAAGAGTAATCTGAAAAGTGAGACTGGAATAGAACGGTTGGGGATGGATACAAAAGGAGCAGGTGCTGATCACTACTAAAGCTCCATGTCCGAAAAGAGCCTGCTTCAGTTGATCTTAGACAGTCATTTCTGAGGTACTAAAAGTCTATTGCCTCCATCACTCCACCTCACATTGCTGGGTCTTTGCATCACAGTCCTGCTAGAACAGTGGTTCCCAGTCTTTGTTCCTCCAGATGTTTTGGACTTCAGTCCCCAGAATCCCTGACCATTGGCCAAGATGACTGAGGCTTTTGGGAATTGAAGTCCAAAATACCTGGAGGACCAGAAGTTGGGAACCACTGTGTTAGAACCTCTCTGCCCAGTCAGTTTGAGTCCTTTCAAGGTGCAAAGTCTAGTTACCACTGAGTTGTGCCTATTGAGGCCCTAAGAGACTGCTGTTGACCAAGGTCAGGGAGTTTCTTTGCAAAACTGTACTTTGCTTTGGACCTGTGAGATGGTGGATTCACTGCCCTGTGCTCAGCACCCAACTTGCTGCTTGCCATAGATATCAATGCATCAGAGACCACATGAATACCATCTATGAGCTTCCACATGGGAGCCCCTAATAACAAGTCTTATTACCTTAAACCAGCGGTTCTCAAGCTGTGGGTTGCCACCCCTTTGGGGGTCGAATGACCCTTTCACAGGGGTTGCCTAAGACCAGTTGAGAGCCACTGCCTTAAACTATAGACTCAGAGAGTCATCTAGTTAAACCCTCTGCCACATAGGAATAGACACTCAAATCATAAGCAAAGAGGCAGAGTCACTGTTCCCATCTCAGATGACTATGATACTTTCTTTCATCACAGACTTGAGAGTGATGCTCAGAAGACATGTTTTTCGCTGTGACAAGTTACACCATTAATTGGGTCTCACTTTCCTACCATAATAAATTGAAGGCCAGTGCTACTCAGAATGGTGGTCCAAGGACCAGTGCCAATTTGCAAGCTATTTGCTGTCCATAGAAGGTTTCCAGAAGGAAACTAAGTGGGAACAAATATGGTGCCTGTCCTTGGGACACTAGGTAGAAAAATCCTGCTGGTCCCCTACAGACAGCATGCGAAGCACTGCTTCAAACCACACTGAACAACAGATATAACCTGGCTTCAGCATGGTTATACAGTTGGCCCTCCACATTTGCAGCTTTGACTTTTGTGGATATTTGCAGTTTTTGGTTAATATGTTCTCCCTGGGAATCTCGATCCTCCAACTCAACTCTGCCAGAAGTTGACCATAGAGCCGTCCTGGAGAACCTAGAAGTTACTAGAGAATCTGTCAGAAGTTGATCATAGAATCATGCAGGAGGGCCTACAAATGCCTAGATAAGTGTTTTCTCTTTGTAGGTTTTCCACAGAGGTTCTTCCTTCCTAATCACAGCAAATGTGGATGGCCCACTGTAATTCAGCTGAGTGCCATCCCAAATAGCTTGGTTTGAAAGAACCGAATCAGAAGCTGCATTATTTCATGACCCTGCCTTTCCCCATATACTGAACCAATGGTATAAAGCAATCTAAAACAAAAATGTATAGTAAATAAACTCACAAATTAAAAAATTCTAGCCTTCCAGATTTTACCTCCCATTTGCTTCCTGCCCAAACAGCAATGTCTCTGAAACTTGCTCAGGCAAGAAACTTGGCAAATTTGTCCAGGAGGTGTGCAGTATGAGAAGAGTATTTCAAGTATCCATCCCAGCCTTCCCTTCCCTTTGATTCTTTCTATTGAGTGAGCAAGATGAAGCACGGCTATAATGACCTACATGTCCAGGCCTAACCAAGACTGATGGGCAAGTGAGGATCTGAAACTTAACTACCTGCATAGTGCACTCAGAGGACTCATAGCAATCCTGCTGGGCACACAGGGCACCATTGTCAAGTATCAGGTAAAGGCAGATACCATCCTTTCCAGAATTAGAACCAATTTCAGTATTTAACAGAGCTCAGAGCTTCACAAAGACAGCTCTGCCAATGGAATACAGGTTGAGTCTCCCTTATCCAGAATTCCACAATTCAAAATATTCCAAATTTGTCCACATGGGTGGCAGAGATAGTGACAGGTTTGTTTTCTGATGGTTCAATGTACACAAACTTTGTTTCATGAACAAAAATATTAACCATATTGTATATAAACTTACTTTCAGGTCGTGTGTATAAGATGTATAAAACAATTTGTTTCATACACAAAATTATTTAAAATATTGTAAATAAAATGTATAAGGATGTATACGGAACATCAATCAATTTTATGTTTAGATTTGGATCCCATCTCTAAGGTATCTCACATTATGTACATATATGGAAATCCAAAAGGATCTGAAATCCCAAACACTTGTGGTTCCAAGTATTTCTGATAAGGGAGACTCAACCGGTACTCATTTTAAACTACCAATCTTTTTCAGCACAATAATGTCCACCTGAATGCTGCTCTCCTTCAGCAGTCAACAAGTGGGCAAACAAGCATTTTCTGAAGCATGTCCCAAGTGCAGAAACAAGAGAGTGGGGATAGCTGAATGATTTGTAAATAAATTAATATCCATACTGCAGTTAACAAGGCATATGGCTGGCTTCAATGATCTGGGAAAGATCTGCCCAAACACACCAGGCTCTTTTTCTGAACAGCTGTCTCAAGAAGCAATTTGACACTGCACTGGGCTGTCATCAACTTGATCTGAAATATTCAGAGGCAGGAGTGCTAGTAATTTTAAGGAGGAGAGTCTTAGGAGGAGGAGGAGGAGGGTGCAACCACTTCTGCAAAATGCAGCACAACCACCACCACACATTGCCAGTTCTGTCAGGATTAGTAACCCCATATGTGGAAACCCTTGAATAATGAAGCCCTACACAGATCTTTGACCTCAAGCCTGAATCACAAAGAAATTGCCCACCAACTCAGATCATCAATGGCCCTTTTTAGGTGAGCCTGAGGCCCTCAGAGTTTTGGAGAGTATACCATTGAGAGGTGCCCTTTCTTTTCCTGGCACCCAATGCTGTGGAATTAGGTAGTTTTAGTCCAGTCCTTTTTAAGGAGTCAGTCAATGTGTGTTCTCCCAAACTTTTAGCTCATGTCTAAGGTCCTCAAAAGAGTTTTAGCTGCCATCTATACTTGCACAGGTCAGTGTTTGCGTATTGCATTTTTGCTGTATTTTTACATTCTATTGCAGCGAGAAGGGTGTCACATAAGGCCCCATAGCTGTGGGCCATATATGGCCTCCTCAAGCTCCAAAACCCCTCCAAGTATTTTATCAGTGAAAAACACCAGAAGATGGTAGATCGCAAGACACTCCTCCAATAACATGTAGGAGCTGACTTTGGATCACTTTCTACTGCAGTTTTCTATTGATCATTTGAATCTGAGGCAACATGGCTTCGCTGTGTCTGCAGGAGCAAACAACTGTCCACTGCATCCATTGCAATTGCCCACCCCTGCTGTACTATGTATACTGTTGTGAACTACCTTGCAATAACATTGCAGTGAAAGGCTAAACCCAAGGAGTAAATGTTGAACTATAGCCTGGGACACCTGGGTTCAAACAGCAGCCAAAGCATGAGCTCACTCACATAGCTCCAGGCCAGCAATTCTCTCAGTCAACACCTCACCTGTACAATGGAGACAGTGAACTTGTTTTCAAAACAATTTGGTGAACAAGTGAAGGATTTAAGGAAGCACTATTGAAATTAGACCTTGTAAATAGCTACAAAGAGGAAAAAACAAGGATATGTTCAAGGAAATCACACCCTACTCTAGCCTTAGGACTCCAGGTGGATTATAGCAACTCCACCATAAGGAGACTTCCTTGTCCTTCAGATACACCACCTAAATTAAACTGAACCTCACCTACATCCCTGGCTCTTCTTCAAGGCAAAGCCTCCATTCCTCAACCAGCTAAAGAACATGCTCAGCCTTCCTCTACTCATAGACTGCCATCTTCCATCCTCCCACTGAGTCATACTTCTCTAAATCAAGGAACAAAAAGTGACATTTCTGTCC
The DNA here is from genome assembly GCF_019175285.1 of Sceloporus undulatus. Taxonomy (NCBI): domain Eukaryota; kingdom Metazoa; phylum Chordata; class Lepidosauria; order Squamata; family Phrynosomatidae; genus Sceloporus; species Sceloporus undulatus. The sequence continues at coordinate 3,448,768 of NC_056526.1, read as the reverse complement.
CCTAGCCCTCAGCCTTTGCAAATGCCATCTCCCAGGAATCCCAGTGGCAACCTTGAAGTTGAATGGTTTCTTGACTTTCAGCAAACATATCTTGAGTTCCTGGTTTTGTAGTAAAGTTTCCTCAGCTCCTACAGGCCTTACCAACGTAAGGCTTCCCCAAAGGAAGTAGCCCCCACCCCACATCAGCCATTTGTAAGACTGTGTTTTACAAACTTCCTTGGATCCTATTTTGGGAGAAAGGCAGGATAGAAATGCAATATATAAATAAACCTCCCCTGCCCGTCACCATCCAGCAAGCTGTCCTACTCAGAGGTTTACTGAGTACTTCCAGTTGACCCAGAAAAACACACATATCTCTCTGCCTTTGTCAGCATGAGGAGAAAGTGATCTGAAGTCATACAACTGGTCTGCTATTGGAAAAATGTTAATTTCAACCCACTCCAAACTAATTTGGCAAACTACCCAACACATGCATACAAGTGGTTTAGCTGTGCATTCCGACATGGCAGGGGGTTGAAATAGATGACCTGTGCAGTCCTTTCCAACTCCATGATACGGGGGGGGGGGGGATTAAAAACCCCAAATCATCCACAAGGATACAACTTTTATAGGACTAAAGACAGCTACCAAAGACAAGTTCAAAGCAACTCAATGGATTTGATTGCAGCAAGTCAGTATTTCTCATCCTGTGTAAAGTCAGAAATCAGCCAGAGGTAGCCAATCCTGGCTATTCAAAGGGTAACTGTATCGGAATGGGCAAGCTGAGATCCTCAAGATGTTGTTGGACTTCAGTTCCCAAAATTCCTCACCACATCTTACACTGGCTAGGGCTGATGGAAAGGACAGTCCAGTAGCAATTAGAGGACAATAGGTTACCTATCCAAGCTGTAGAAAACACCCATTTCTAGAATTATTATTTTTTAGCTGGATGCAACTATAACTTCTTCAGAAGCCCTCAGCAGTTTAATTTTAATGTATAAAGGTCCTAGATCCCATCTGATCTCGGAAGCTACCGTAAGCAAAGTCAGGCCTGCTTAATACTTGGATGGGGACCACCAAGGAATCCCAGGTGCTGTAGGCTGTATTTCAGAGAAAAGCAATAGCAAACCACTGCTGAGAATCCCTTGCATAAGAAATGCATACAGTTTATATAAGTCAACAGGTGACTTCGAAGCATCTACACACCCACACATGATTTTTATTTAACAACCCCCAAGAGAGCCACCATAGAGTAGTGGTTTGAATGCTGGACTATGACTATGGAGTGCGTTCAGAGGAAGACGACCCAAAGGGTGAAGGGTCTGGAAACCATGCCCTGTGAGGAGCAGCAGACGGAGCTGAATATGTTTAGCCTGGCGAAGGGAAGGTTAAGAGGTGATAAGAGAGCCCTGTTTAAATATTGGAAGGGGAGTCATACTGAGGATGGAGCAAGCTTATTTTCTGCTGCTCCAGAGATTAGGACCCAAAGCAATGGATGCAAGCTACAGGAAAAGAGATTCCACTTAAACATTAGGAAGAACTTCCTGACAGTAAGAGCTTTTTGACAGTGGGAAACATTGACTCAGAGTGTGGTGGAGTCTACTTCTTTTGGAGGTCTTTAAGCAGAGGCTGGATGGCCATCCATCTGGGGGTGCTTTGCTTGTGTCTTCTTGCATGGCAGAATAGAGTTGGACTGAATGGCCCTAGTGGTCTCTTCCAACTCTATGATTCTATGACTCTAGAGACCAGGGTTCGATTTCCAGCTTGGACATGAAACCTACTGGGTGATCTTGGGTCAAATCACATGCTCTCAGTCTCAGGAGAAGGCAACAGCAAACCTCCTCTGAACAAATCTTGCCAAGAAAATCCCATGATAGGTTTGCCTTAGGTTACCAAAAGCCAGAAGTGACCTGAAGGCACACAACAACAAGAGCTTCCTTCTTGTCACAGTGCAACAAATCCAAGAGGAGAGATGTTCCCCAAAGGGTTAAATTCTGTGGCCAAGGCAAGATCTTATGCATGTTTGTTTGAAATCCTTCAATCCTCGTGTTCAGATCTAAAGCCTAGAACCCTCCCAAGGGATTCAAAGAGGCTGGAGGCATTTCTGAGCTCCCAACAGCCAGCTTTGCCTCCTCTCCACCCTGCTCCCATACATGCATCAGCCTGTCACAAGCCATTCCTTCTCTTAGCAAACTAGGCAAAAGAGGAACACACATCTCGCTTCCCACCCCAAAGGATTTGTGCTGATGAGCCACAGGAAAATGTGCTGTGTGTGATGTGTAGTTAGATGGCGTCACTGTTTAGGAGCACACATCTGTCGAGAAGCCTCCTGAGCTCAGGGGACACAACGGTGGACTTGAAAACGATGCAGAACTTTTGGCAGGAAATTAGTGCTGCTCTCCTTCACAATCTCACAAATGACGGAGCTGTCAATGGGTCAGGAGAAAAATGAAGTTAATGAGCAGAGCATTCATCAGGAGACCTTGTTCTAGTCAGGGAAACAGCCGTGTAAAAGAAGGTGATGACAGGCAGTCACCTGTGCCCATCCTGCTTTCTCATGGGAACCTAGCAGAGGGATTTGGAGTTTTAAATCCCAGAGAGGGAGCCATGTTCACAGTTTGTTACAACAGAGGGTCTTTCTACAACTTCAAAGACAAGGATTGTGTATTATGTCGGGTGTTTCATGAGCTAGAAAGCCCATGTCTTCAGGTATGTTACAAAACTATACCATCATGTACAAATACAGTCATCCCTCTGTATCCACAGATTCTTTATCCACAGATTCAATCATCCACGGCTTGAAAATATTTTTTTAAAAAGATATGAATCCCAAAAAGCAAACCTTGATTTTGTCATTTAATATAATGGACACCATATTACTACCCCATTGCATTTAAGCCTGAGGGCAGGAAACTGTCAAATTAGCCATCTTATAAGATGTTCTGAGAGCCTTTGTGGCTGAAGAGCAGGGAATAAATACTTAAATAAAATAAAATAGGACTTGAGCATCTGTAGATTTTGGCACCCACAGGGGGTCCTGGAACCAAACCCCAACGGATACCAGGAGCCCACTCTACAAGGCAAAACTCAAAGCATAAAAATGGTATATAAATCCAATAACCAACTAAATAAATAAATACATACAATTGGAAGGAAAGGGATGCTTCTGCTGGCCAAAATGGGGTTGTGTCCACAATGCAGACATAATCCAGTTTGGCACTACTTTAACTAGCATGGCTCCATACTATGGAATTCTAGGAACTGTAGTTTGTTGTGGCACCAGAGAAGACTAAATGTCTCCCAAAACTACAATTCCCAGAATTCCACAGCATGGAACCATGGCAGTTGAAGTGCTGTCAACCCGGATTATTACCACAGCCTGAATGTCTCTTTGGCAACCTCTTGCCTATCAAGATAAAGCCATAAGGACTTGTGAGGATCATTCTGTTCTTGGTGGCTGTTTAGATCTTTGCTGAACATCCAAAATATATGACAGGAACTGCAAGCATTTACATTTGGAAGAGGGATTTTAATGGTGGAAGGCTAACAGCTGGGGCCATCCCACCCCCCACCCCGGGTTAAATTCCTCTCTCCTTTCTCCTTCCCCATTGCCAAAAGGCATTGCCTGGCTCCATTGCCATTCAACAGCTTGAAGAGAAAGCTAGAGAGGCCACGGTGATGCCATCCCTACTACCATTCTGGTGCCAAGTAAAGACATTTTTGTGCAGTCAGGGCTTTTAAGCTGATATGGGATGGGTTTTAAATGTTGTGCAATATGAATTTATAACTGTTTTAACTCTTAAAATTGTTTTTAAAGTCTTATGCATTTTGATGTTGTTGTACTGTTTTTAAATTGTATAGTTTTATATTTGTTTTTCACTGCCTTGAGTCCCAAGACAATACTGGAAGAAAGGCAATATAGAAGAAAATATAATAATAATAATAATAATAATAATAATAATAATAATAATAATAATTAAGATCTTGCTGACAGACTGCTTCAGGAGCTGTGCCTTGGTCTTCATTTAATAAAGTTGGCCCAAACTTGTACTAATTAGAAGTGTTTATTAATCACAGGGTTTGTGCCATTTAAGCCTTCAAGGGAAAGGCACTCCATAACTGGATGCCACGTCCGAAAAGCCCCCCTTTCATCTTCACACACATCTTCTTACTTGCTAATTAGCTTACTTGCTGTTCACCTCTATGATCTCTGGAATAGCGGTATATAAATAAAACAAATTATTATTATTATTATTATTATTATTATTACTACTACTACTACTACTACTACTACTACTACTGTTCCTCAACTCGTTTAGGGATAAACGTATTCAAACATCCATGGCTTCAAAATATTTTTAAAAGATACCAATTCCAAAAAGCAAAAAACCCTCACCTCGAGCAACTTTCCCTTCCCCACCTGCACCAGTTGGACCAGCGTTTGTTCCTCAATGGATTTTCCCAGGCTAAAGTGGTGATCCCTTTATTTTACTAAAGTTTTCTGAAATAACATTATTTTAAAAAAGAGTAGGGAGCTTTAAAAGAAACCGATTGGGATGGGCACACAGTACAGGAATATTTGATGTAAACATCTGCCAAGATTTTTTTGGTTTTTGATAGTGCCGTTTTTAGGCTTCTGACGCTGATCGTTCCTGACATCTCCTTCAACTTTAGTCACTGCTCTTATGCAACTTACAGGAAAACGTTTGCTTGTGACACTGAGCTCCATGAACGTTCTCACGGAAAGTTCACAACGGCAGGAAGAAAAAATACAACTTCTAGATAAAGTGGGTGAAGAAAAGGAAGGAAAAAAAATGGTGAAGCATTAACGAATCATGCATCAGAAGCTGTTAGTTAGACCGACGCAACAAAAGTACAGCTAAGTCAACCAGGCACTTGACACATTATGGGACTGAGAAGAGCACTGAAATAATGAGGGTACTTTAAAACAAAATAATGGAAAATTGCTAAGGCTTCTGGTCTGAGAGAACAAGAACATTCTGACAGCTGAAGAGGCAACTGTTTTATTATGTCATCTGCAGGGGTGGCAAAGATTGACGCCTACGCTTGGGAAAGGAAACGCAGAGGTGACTGGTGCATTCTGTGCATGGCTCTGTGAAATGCCAAGGTTGGGAGTCCTACAGTGGAGAAAAACCTATTTCTCAGAGCTTTGTTGTCACTGTTGTTGGGGGCGTTAAGGGTAAAGAGCCTGTTTTGATGGGTTCTCACTCTGTTAATCAATACCAGCCTCCTCTCTTTGTGCCGACTGAGGATGAGGATGAGTGTTGCATCATACTTTCAGCTTGCCACTCACAAAGGGCAAGGAATTTTTTGCATAGCCATACTGCTCAGGCTATGGCATCCTAGAACCGCAGGGTTGAAAGAGATCCCAGTTACCATCCAGACCAACTCCTTGCCATGCAAGAACACACAATCAAAGCACTCTCAACCGACAGCCATCCAGCTCCTGGTCAGCTCCACTTCCTCTTCCATGCTTACTGTATGACAGACTTTCTTAACATCCTTGGTAGCAAAAGGGTGATATACAGTCAGCCTTCCACATCCGCAGATTTTTTTTTATCCATGGATTCAAGCATCCATGGTTTGAAAATATTTCAAAATATACATAAATTCCCAAAAGCAAAGCTTGATTTTGCCATTTTATACAAGGAACACCATCTTAACTGTGCCATTGTATTTAATGGCACTTGAGCATTCAGGGATTTTGGTATCCAAAGGGGGCCCCAGAACCAAACCCCAGCGGATAACAAGGGCCCAATGTACTTATTACTTGAAAGCCATTATTGGCAATGAAGTTAGGAAGAGTTACTAACTATGGCTTCAAACTGTACTATCCATTTTTAAACTGCATACCATAACTCCTTTGTTTTTAAAGTTTCCATTAAAATATCCTTCTCTTACTGGTATAGCAGGTTTTGAAATAAAATCTTTAGTAAATAGAAACTAAGTCTACAATTCGGTCTCAAAACCAGAGGTATGAAACTTGTGCTCATTTTACACTCTGTATTTACACTGTGTCCTCAAATTTAGTAACATTTATTACTACCTATCAACAGCGAATGCTGATTTATCTCAGAGAAAGTGTGCTAACAATATTTATGTGTCACAGTCTAGATCAGGGACATTGTTTATAAGATATATTGTATGTTGTTGTTGTATGCCTTCAAGTCATATCCAACTTTGTTGTAAATTGTGTGCCTTCAAGTCGTTTCCAACTTATGGCGACCGTAAAGCAACCCTATCATGGGGTTTTCTTGGGAAAGTTTGTTCAGAAGAGGATTTGTGCTTGCCTTCCTCTTTGGCTGAGAGAGTGTGACTTGCATAAGCTCACTCAATGGGTTTCTATGTCCTAGCAGGGATTTGAATCATGGTCTTCCAGTGTGCTTGTCAAACACAACCCTGGCTCTTGACAGTAAGGTATTTACTGTTCTGAATGTATTTTAACGACAACACCAAGCACGATGATTGATTTAAAATTGAATCAATATACTGATAAATTTATCATTTAAGTCCCAAAGAAATGAAGACAATTTTAAAGGTAATGTCAGTCTAATTCTATTTTGAACTACGTTTGGCACAGTTTAACCTAGGAAAACAACATATAAATGATACTATGTCGTACTTTATTAGTACTTCTTAGGTAATTTCCAGAATTAAATTATTATTCCAGTTGTGAAATACAAAAATTTAGAACTAAGCAGAACATTTACAAAACCCCTTCAAACAAATCCTACCAGGGGAATTCCATGACAGGCTTGTTCACTTAGGGTTGCTGTAAGTCACAAACAACTCAAAGGCACACAACAACATTGATGGAGACCTCAGCTGGCTGTGAAAGGCATACTTCATATTAGTTATCATTAGGAAAGGGTTAAAAATACTGCCAGTATCTTACCATCTTCTTAAACGCATATGGCGGCAACCACACTTGGGAGTCTATATATGGTATTCAATCTACCACAGCTCCAAAAGAATACAGGCATACCTTTCTTAACAAAGCCTCTAACACAGACACTCTCTTTTACAAAATCTTTTTATATCCACCCAGCCCTGATTTTCCTCCCAGCAGTCTGTCTAGCAAGATTTTCTTTGCAGTAATATCATTGGGAGGATGTGGAAGGAAGGCTGGAAAAACACAGAGGTTTGGTGTTGCACTGTAGCAATATACCTGCAGTAAACACTGCAATAGACTTGAGATGGGGGGGGAAATGGGATTCTACTCTAGTTGATCCTATTGTCACTGTGTGCTTGCCAACAACAGGCAAGGCAAACAGCAGTAGCCTCCAGAATCCCTTACAGAGCATGCCTGAACAGCAAAGCAGAGAGAAAATGGGAGAGCAGATAAGCCCACCTCACCAGCTACCAATAATAAGTTTTAAAAAATAGCTCTATAACTTTGCTAAAATAATAATAATAAAATTTATTTATATCCCGCCTCTCTACAAAAAGCAATCGGAGTGGCTTACAAAGTTAAAATATACAGTCCAAACCTTCAACCCACCCACCCTTTAAAATACAATTAAACAGTGTGGGATTAAAAACATAAAACATACTTTAAAAACAATACAATAACTGTGGCGAAGTCGGAGTTCGGCAGTTAGATTTTCCTTCCGATGGCCAGAGAACTATTCAGGAAAGGCCTGCCAGAAGAGATCCGTCTTTATAGCTTTTTAAAAGCTGTTTAGAGTGGCAATATGATGGATCTTGTTTGGCAGGCCATTCCACAATCTTTGACCATCAAAATGAAAATCATAAAAAAGTGGTGGCTGGTAAAGGAAAAGTCCTTCCTGGATATTTGAAGGGATGACATATTGAGGATGGAGCAAGCTTGTTTTCTGCTGCCCCAGAGACTGGGACATGGAGTAATAGACGTAAATTACAGGAAAAGAGATTCCACCTCTACATTAGGAGGAACCTCTTCAGGGTAGCAGCTATTGTGAGGTGGAAGATGCTGGTGCCCCAGAGAGTGGTAGAGATGGCCATCTGTCAGGAGTGCTTGGATTTGGACTGTTTTCCTGTATTGCTGAAGAGGGTTTGACTGGGTGGCCCTTTCGAGTCTGTTCCAACTTTATGATTTTATGGATGCATTTTGGAAGAAGCTCTCAAGTTGTTACTAATGTTCTTGTTTACTTAAGTAAGGTTTATTTGATTTGTTTGTTTCATTTCACATGTGCATGTGAACTGCTCATCTTTTTTCACAGAATCATACAGTTGGAAGAGATCCTCGGTGCATCCAATCCAGTCCCCCTTCTGCCATGTATGAAATCAAATCAAAGCAAACCTGAGAGATGGCCACCCAGCCTCCATTTAAAAACCTCCAAAGAAGGAGACTCCACCACAGTCTCAGAAGGAGTGTCTTCCACTGTCAAACAGCTCTTACTGTTAGGAGGTTCTTCCTAATGTTGAGGTGGAATCTCTTTCCCTGTAGTTTGCATCCATTGTACCAGGTCCTAGTCTCTGGAGCAGCAGAAAACAAGCTTCCTCCATCCTCAATATGACCTCCCTTCTAATCCTTAAACCAGGTTATCATATCCCTGGTCTTAACCGTCTCTTCTCCAAGATAAACATACCCAGATCCCTAAGTCACTCCTCAGAGGGCTTTATTGTTTCTAGACTTTCCACTATTTTGGTTGCCCTCCTTTGGACACAGTCCAGCTTCTCCACATCCTTTTTGAATTGTTTTGCCTAGAACTGGACACAGTATTCTAGGTGAGGCCTGACCAAAGCAGAATATAGTGGCCCTATTACTTCCTTTGAGAATTGAAAATAGAGGAAGTTCAGACATTGTACTGCTATAGAGGCAGCCTTGAATTGCATTGGCTTTTTCAGCTGCCGCATCACACTGTTTTTGTTGTGTCAGAACCTGTCCTATTCTTTTCCTGTTATCTTTACCTCCAGTGCCAAATTTTCTTGTTAAAAAAGTACAGGTAATGCCAGGAACACATCTACGTCATTGACTGAGGTATACCTGTACTGAGGAACCAGAAAAAGTCCACCAAAACTATTGGAGTGCTTTGAGCAACTCCTCCATAAGGAAAAGTTACAACATTTGGGGCTTTTTTAAACCTTTAAAACAGGCAAGTGGGGAAGAACCCATTGAGGGCTGTACAATTATGAATGGCATGGAGGAAGCGGACAGCAAAGAAGGTGTTCAAAGAAGGGAGAGCAGCATCTGCTTTGGCGGAAAGGAAGCAGAATCCGAGTGGGAGTGTGGGCATATGTCAAGAGAGTGCGCAGTTCCACTGACACACAGCTTATTTGAAGAAATGTCCTTGGCAACAGTTTTCGCACACTGATGGTGGTGGCGGCAGAAGCCAGTAACAATGGGTTGCAGGCTTAGAAATGCTTAATTCAAATGAAAGTGATTTTCAGTTTAAGAACTAAAGCTTACCATATATACTCAACTATAAGTCAACCTCATATATAAGTCGAGGGCAAGTTTTGGAACCCAAATTATGGATTTTGATATGATCCACAGATAAGTTGAGAGTAAAACTTAGGGCTTCTAACAAAGGATGTAAAGGATGAAGCAAAGGAAAACAATGTCCAAGAACTTACAAAATTCCAGCAAGCATAAATGTTTGTGCTCAGACTAAAGGTTTCATGGATGAGAAAATAGAGGAAGTTCAGTAATTTCAAGAGTTAAAGTACAGTACCTACATTGACCCATGGATACGTCAACTCAGGTTTTTTGGGTCAAGTTTTTGACTTAAATTTCTGGACTTATACATGAGTATATACAGTAAATCCCTGACTAACTAGACAAATTACACGGCAGCAATTCAATTTTTCCCTCCATGTGCCGCCTTGCACATAATTAACAAGGCCAGAAGCCTGTCCCTGATTCAACATATCACTGGTTGCTTAAGATTTTCCCAGTAAACCACTACCCCCAAAGCCAATAACTTCTTTAAAATGCACCTTTAATCTCAGACATGCATCTGACTACTATGCAGTAGCAGTATAAAAATTTACACATCTGCAATTCAAGCTCACAGTAATGGGAGAGAATTGCATTACCTGTATTCACAAGTGATGTGAAGATCTGCTGCTTCTCTGCTTTGTCTCTAATGATATGCAGATAAACTATTACTGGTGGTACCTTATTTCTGTAAAAATGCATTGTAAAAGAAGGCCACTTCAAGTATTGCTACAGGAATACTCAAAATGCCAGGTTTGTTCATGGTTTTTTGACAATCCAGTTTATTATTCATGGAGTTTGTAAATTTGTTCTCTCTAGGAATCTCTAGGTCCTCCAGCACACCTCTATGGTCCAAGTCTGCAAGAAGTCATGTTGGAGGACCTAGAGATTCCTAGAGAGGTGCTCTCTCAGGTAGAAAAAGATAGTATCTTTTTGTTTGAGTTTTTTCCACTTTCATAGGGGTCCTGTGCTCCTAACCCCAGGGAATGTGGAGGGTCCAGTGTATAATACTTCTAGTTAACAAGAACAGGATGATGGTCACCATGTTTAAAATGGACTTAGACAAATCCATGATCATCCATATCCATGATCATGATCAGAGGCAACCATATGCATGATCAGAGGCAACCTAGATGTCCAGTCCTATTCCTATTTCCCAGCAACTGTTATTCAGAGGCAACCTACCTCTGAATATCAGTTGCTGGGAAACAGGAGTAGGACAGGACATCTGTCACCTACTGTCCTGCTTTGGGACTTCCAAGGGAAATATTTGTCTGTAGGAGACAAAGTGTTGGACTTAACAGGACTTGGACTGATGCAGCTTTTTGTGTTCATAGTGTAGAAGTGAATGAACAGTATATTGGGCTTTTATTTGATCCCTTCCTTCCCAGATCTGTTCAACACACAACATTCAAAGAAATAAAATGCTCATGTAGGCTTATGTTTTTTCTGTCATTCTCTTCACAAGCAAAGAACTTTCTATTTCTCTTCACCAGGAAGGGGTTCACATCACAGATGGAAAGGCTTCTCAAATCTGTATCCATTCCAAGAACTCCCATTGTTTGTCACTATTATTACTAGTTTTTGGAGGTTCTGATGAACAGGCAGAAGAGGAGGACACACAAGGGTCACATTTTGTGTAAAGCGGGTCGATAGGAGGCACCAAGCTCTGGCCCACATTGCACAGCCTCAGGGTTACAGAGCTGCTTGTGGAAGAGTCATGCTGTTGAAGGCCGTGGATGACTTCTTCACTGCCGCCTTCCACAGCATGGCCACTGTCATCATAAAGTTTAATGTGTTCCAATCTAATATGTTCCAAATGCTAAATCTGTTTTAACAATCTACTGTTCAATCTAGCCTAGGAAGAAAATGCTGGCATGCCTTCCTGAACATTTATTTTAGTTCCGTATACTGCCAAAAGTGGACAGTCAACTGGTTTGGGAAGATGGCTTTCCTCTGACTAATGGAATGAAATGCAGGAAACAGAACACAAGATACACCAAGCTTTCCTAAGGCCTATGAAGTGTCAGATGGTAAACCTAAAACATTTCTCTAAGGCTAGTAGTATTGCTTAGATTACAGCAGAACCAGTAATTGGCTTAAGGGAGCTCTAATGACATTGCTAAACCACTTAACCTTTACTTTCTCAGTCTAGGATAGCAAATGATCCCTTTGGATGACCACTACCTTAAGGGCTACCTCTGGAACTGTGTTACACAAGGAGAGCATTATGACAGTGAGGCAGCAAGAATTCCCATTTTCTAAAGGTAAGTTAGAAAGTTGTCACACCCTTTGTTTATGGAGGGAAAGCTCCTTTCAGGAGTCTGAAATTTTTAAAGGCACATATAAAAAGGAATACAGTGGCTGAGCATGGGAAAATACACTAAAAGGACACACTTCTTCCTTGCAGTTTGCTAAAAGCAACAACCACACAGATGTGTACTTTGGCATTTTTTTGACTCTGGATGCTTTGGGACACAGAAAAGGAACAAACAAAATAAGGTAGGTAGTAGCTGCATAATCCATCACCTTTACCCAAGCATCGTTGAAATGAATACAGTTTATGTAGAAAAATATCAAGTCTCATATTAACTCCCTTGCATTTCAGTAGTAGACGTTTCTAGTGGATTATACAAACACTCGTTTTTCATCCTCTTCCCTCAATCCAAAGCCACTCTTCTATCCCAGAATGGCTCCTGAAGACTTCCCATCAGAAAAAAAGTTCACAAAGCATTTGTAACAAGAATGAGCGACCTAACTGCTTTCTGCATATTTTGGTCTACCGCTCAAAGAGTCCCGGTACTCTAACCTTGCTTGTTGGGAATTATGGAAGTTGAGATCCAAAACATTTCGAAGGCACCATATTGCTCACCGCTACAGAAGAGAAACTCTCTCCATGAAAGCAGAGTAAGAAACACTCATGGCTTTCAACGTCTTTCAAAGCCTTGTCCAGGAAACTTTATTATGTGCTATAAGCACATCAATATGGAAGCCTAGAACTTTTCATGAAAAATGGGAATGAGAATAAGCCCCACATGCAGAGAACGTCTTAGTTCTAATAGAACGCTTCACTAATAGTTTTAATTTTTATCTGTTTTTATACTTTGCATTTTATCCATGCTGTGGATATAGTATATCTTGATTTCAGTAAGGCCTTTGACAAGGTCCCCCATGATATTCTTGCAAACAAGCTAGTAAAATGTGGGTTAGACAATGCAATTCTTAGGTGGATTTGTAATTGGTTGACCGGCCGAACCCAAAGGGTGCTCAGCAATGGCTTCTTTTCATCCTGGAGAGAAGTGACCAGTGGGGTCCCACAGGGCTCTATCCTGGCCCAGTGCTATTCAACATCTTTATCAATGACTTGGATGAAAGAATAGGGGGCATTCTTATCAAATTTGCAGGTGACATCAAATTAGGAGGAGTAGCTAATACCCCAGAGGACTGGATCAAAATTCAAAATGACCTGAATAGATTAGAAAACTGGGCCAAAGCTAACAAAATGAATTTCAACACGGAGAAATGTAAGGTACTGCACTTAGGACGAAAAAATGAAATGCACAGAATTAGGATGGGGGACACCTGGGTTAAGAAGACTATGTGTGAAACAGATCTAGGAGTCCTAGTAGATCACAAGTTGAACATGAGTGAACAGTGTGATGCGGCAGCTAAAAAAGGACAATGCGATTCTAGGCTGCATCAATAGAGTTATGGCGTCTAGATCAAGGGAAGTCAAAGTGCCACTCTGTTCTGCTTTGATTAGGCCTGGAATACTATGTCCAGTTCTGGGTACCACAATTCAAAAAGGATGTTAACAAGCTGGAGCGTGTCCAAAGGAAGGCCACCAAAATGGTAAAGGGCCTGGAAACCATGCCCTATGAGGAGAGACTTAGAGAGTTGTGAACGTTTAGCCTGGAAAAGAAAAGGTTAAGAGCTGATATGATATGATGTCATACTGAGGATGGAGCAAGCTTGTTTTCTGCTGCTACAGAGAATAGGATCCAGAACAATGGATCGAAACTATAGGAAAAGCGATTCCACCTAAACATTAGGAGGAACTTCCTGACAGTAAGAGCTGTTCGTCAGTGGAACACGCTCCCTCAGAGAGTGGTGGAGTCTCCTTCTTAAGGGGACTTTAAACAGTGGCTGGATGGCCATCCCTTGGCAATGCTTTGATTGTGAGTTCCTGCATGGCAGAGGGTTGGACTGGATGGCACTTGGGGTCTCTTCCAACTCTATAATTCTATGATATGGTTTTAACATTGGTGATTTTAACAGGATTGTCATTTAACTTTTGTACAAATAATTGTTTACCTGTACCGTGTTTTTGATGTAAGCCACCCTGGATACTGTATAAGAAGAAAGGTGGGATATAAATTAAACAACTCAATTAAAAATACATACATATTTCCAATTCATTAATTCCATTTGTTCTCTCTCCCATACAATCCTGCCAAATGACTATGTTTTTGGTGCTCGTGGTTTTTTTGAAGTCTATTTTACCCTTGCATTTCTGACTGCTGGTGAACTAGCCTCAGTCTTACTATTTACTACACCAACATGATATTGCAGTGGGCCCTTGGTATCCAAGAGGGTTTGTTTCCAGAACCCGCTGTGAATATCAAAAATCTGTGGGTACTCACATCCCATTAAATACAATGGCAGAGTATATTCTTTAAATTAATTTTAGCATGGTATGATTTGAGCTCTATGATCCTTTCCCTTCTATTCAATAGAGCAAATCAAGACAAAAGGAACAAAGAATCAGTGTGTCAGTATTTTCCACACTGAGCATGACTCAGACCTTCCTTCGTTTCCACTTCATCCTGTTTCTCCTGCTTCCTTCTCCCTCAGGAAGGCATACTGCAGGTTCCACTTCTCCTTCTAGCTATTAATCATTTGCATTGTAAAGGAAAGATACAAATTTGGTTTGTGTCACTGCTTCCACACCAACCTACTATGTACTCAGCAGCACAAAATCCCAGTCCCTTGTGTGCCTTGGATTTCCTGTGTAGGTTAGGATGCAAAAGGCATATGTCCCACAAGTAAGGTGTGTGTGCAGTTTGGCTTCCAGCTTTGCTACTACCACTGATGTATGCAGATAACAGGTATCTGTTCTGAAGAAGAGGTATAAACAATAAGATTATTCAATTGTTGAAAGTTAGAGAAGCTTTTCTTTGGCACAGCGGGTCAGTCCATACGTGATGATCCTCAGACATTGGACCAACATGCGCTGGAGTTGTTTTGCTTTTCCATTCTCAGGCCCTGAGGAATCCTCAGTCCCACATAGGCTTCTAAAATGGTTTGTGTGCAGTCTGATCAGGAAAAAAACTCTTCTAAACACGGCCACATAGCCCGAAAAACCGACAAAAACCTAAGTCTGATCTTTCTAAATACCTCAAGGATCATTTGGCTGTTTTCTCCTACTAACTCCTATAAATACCAAGGACATCCAGCTGTGAAGACATCAATGGCAAGACAGCGTAACAGTATTCAAAGACATAGCTATGTTAGTCTGGGGAATCAGAGTGCAAAGGAATCTTGTAGCACCTTTGAGACTGAAAGAAAGAAGCTGGTAGCATGAGCGTTTGTAGACTTGAGCCTACTTCCTCAGGTGCATGGAGTGCAAGAGAGGGCCCAAGGACAGACTTAATTAAGCATGCTGTGTGAGAGAATACAAAACTCGTAGATACAGAGATGAGGTGACAAGTCCAGCTTTAACAATGGCTGTTGGAGAACCAAGGCAGGAAGAAGGATATTGCCTAAATCCAAGGTAAGTAGATAACCATTTGAATAAGTATTGGAATGCAGCATGGGAACTAGAAAGGAGACTGCCATGACAGCCCCAATAAGGATGGGGGTTAGCTAGTGTTATAATATATGTAGCATATCAGAAAACCATTGTAACTTTAAGCAGAACATACTTTTCAAGGATGTTATAATGCTCATGTGAGTGACTTTTTTTCTGAGTTTTCTGATTTACAACAAGATTGCAACTGAAATTTCCTTCCCATAAGGAAATGCTCAAAATGGACCATATAAAAAGAGCAGGGAAGAAGCCAGCAGTAATAAAGCACACGAGGCTGACACCAACTAAGAAGCATGACAGATAAGCTAATGAAGGGAGAAAGGCTGAATGCATAAAATGCAAAAGCCTTCTGAGAAATAATTTTAAAAATCTTATTAAAGACTGCTAATGAAGAGGCACATAACCTAACCTCACATGGCAGGAAGTACCACGTGCATGGAAAAAGTAGTCTCATGCATCACTACAGCGACATGGGTTAAAAAAGCCTCATCAGATGATCTCAGAGAAGAGGGGTACATATGGGCAGACCTGGTCCCAAGACAATTAATCATCTGATTTTTCTAATAAACCCATAAAAGGAAACAGTGACACACTTGAGCACATTCACAGGCATTACAGAAACTGATTCAAGGGCACTATACTTGAGGGGCCCACTAATTATATTGCCAGCAATATGAGTACAAGCTGCTCCAAAAGACTGCACCTCCAGAAACGGGAGACCAAGGACCCAGTTGCTAAGCAACATGATGCTCTGCTTCCCACACATGTTTCTGAATGCATACAAAGCCATAAGCATGCCATAGCCTTCTACAAGGAGCCTCAGCAGCTAGACTTGTAGGCAGTATAAGCCAGCCAGCCAGCCAGAATGACTACTTACCTGTGCAGCTTGCCAAGAAAAGGAATGCAACAACACCATGCCCCCCTCAAATAAAATAAAATAAAATAAAATAAAAGGCAGCTCCATAAATGAAGTACCATATATACTCGACTATAAATCGACTTCATATATAAATCAAGGGCAGATTTTGGGGCCAAAATTATGGATTTTGATATGACCCATGGATAAGTTGAGAGTAAGGGCATGTAACAAAGGATCTAAAGCAGTCGACCCCAAACTGTGCTCTTTAAATGATTTTGGACTTCAGCTCCCAGAATCCCTGACTATTGGCCAACATGGCTGAGGCTTCTGGGAGCTGAAGTCCAATTTTAAAGGGCACAGTTTGGGGACCACTGATCTAAAGGATGAAGCAAAGGAAAACAATGACAAAGAACTTACAAAGTTGCAGACGGAGGAATTGGGTGATGTCTTTCTAGAACAGATGACCACACACTCAGAAAGGAGAGATGTAGTAGTGATGGGTGACTTCAACTATCCTGATATTTGCTGGAAGTCAAACTCAGCCAAACCCTCAAGGTCTAGCAAATTCCTCGCTTGCCTGGAAGACAATTTCATTGTCCAAAAGGTGGAAGAGGCAACAAGGGGATCAGCTATTTTAGATCTGATCTTAACCAACAAGGATGACTTGGTTAATGGGGTGCAAGTGGTGGGATCATTAGGTGGGAGTGATCACGTTCTCCTGGAGTTTGTTATACAGTACAATGGAAAGGAGAAGCCAGGCATAGTCAGACACACATCCTAGACTTTAGGAAAACTGATTTTAGTAAACATAGAGAAATACTGGGGATGATCTCATAGTCAGGAATACTAAAAGAGAAGGGAGTTCACGATGGATGGGAGTTTCTCAAAGGGGAGATACTAAAGACCCAATTTCAAACAGTTCCAATGAGCAGAAAAAATGGGAGGTGCCTCAAGAAACCAGGATAGATAAATTTTAAAAGGATGTTGAAAAATTGGAGCATGTCCAAAGGAGGGCGACTAAAATGGTGAAGGGTCTGGAAACCATGAAACCCTATGAGGAACGACTCAGGGAGCTGGGGATGTTTAGCCTGGAGAAGAGAAGGTTAAGGGGTGATATGATAGTCCTGTTTAAATACTTGAAAGGGATGTCATATTGAGGAGGGAGCTAACTTGTTTTTTGTTGCTCCAGAGAACAGGACCCGGAACAATGGATGCAAGCTGAAGGAAAAGAGATTCCACCTCAACATTAGGAGGAACGTCCTGACGGTAAGGGCTGTCCAACAGTGGAACACACTCCTTCCTCAGAGTGTAGTGGAGTCTCCTTCCTGGAGGTTTTTAAACAGAGGCTGTATGGCCATCTGTCAGGTATGCTTTGATTTAGATTTCCTGCATGGCAGGGGGTTGGACTGGATGGCCCCTGCGGTCTCTTCCAACTCTATGATTCTATGCAGGAGGCATAACTGTTTGTGTTCACACAAGAAGGATGGATGGATGAGAGAATAGATGGTCAGTGCTTCCAGGACAGATTACACTCTTGCCTTGCACCAGGTGATCTTTTTTATTTTTATGAGAGTTAAGATACAATACGTACATTGACTCGTGGATAAGCTGAATCAGATCTTTTGGGTCATTTTTTTTTTTTACTAAAATTGCTAGACTTATACAAAAGTATATACAGTAATCTTGTCTTCCTTGAACATGGCAGAACCACATGGGTATCAAGAACTTGTTTATAGAGCAGCAAGGTTTGGCTCTGAAAGGACATGGTTCTAGATCAGTCGATAAAAGCCATCATAATATTCCTGTAATTCCAGACTAGGAGCTTCATGAATTCAGCCCTATGCATAGTTCCCTTGAAGCTCCACTGAGCTCAGCCATGCTTCCTTCTGGCTATATGCAGAACACTAAGCTTTAACTAAATATCTCTGACAAGCTGTGATGCAACCTTTAGCTTTTAAATGGAAACCCAACCCTGCAAAAAAGTTTTACAATTTAAACTGCAAACATTTATGTTTTCCCCCCATTTATATCTCACCTTTCTTCCAGCACAGACACAAGGCTGCTGTTGGGAAAACATCAAAGAAGAAAGTATCCAACCTACGCATGCTTATTCTCCTTATGCTACCTACCTGGCCACAATACCTAAAGAGCTGCTGGAGGAAGAGTAGCCAACAGTCGGCTAGTGAACCAATGGTCTAACTCCATATGAGGAACAAATGCTTACTTCTAGAATTCAGAGACAAACCTGTGTTAGTCTGGAAAATCAGTATGCAAAAGAATCTTGTTGCATCTTTGAGACTATGCTTTCACAGACTTGGTCTCCTTCCCCAAATACATGGTGCGAAAAGGTGCCCCTTGAAGGACCTTTATATTCAGACTTTATGAATAGCCATAGAGATGTAAAACCTGTGGGTATGGGTATTGGTCACCACAAAACCTATGGGTCACGATACCCATGCATCTGAGGAAGCAGACCAAGCTTATGCTACAATGTCTTTCACTCAATTTGTCTCCAAGGTGCTAAGATCCCTTTGTATACTTGTTTGTTGTTATGTGCCCTCTGACTTACAGTAACCTTCTTGTAGTGTTTTCTTGGACAGATTTCTCCAGAGAAAGTTTGCCATTGCCATAATCTAAGACTGAGTGAATGCAACTTGCCCAAAGTCACCTCATGGGTTTCCATGGCTGAGAAGAGGGGATTCAAACCCTGGTCTCCTGGAGCCCTAGCCCAACAATGGACTACTACACAATGCTAGCTCTCACTTCTATGTTTATGATTATGTAATAAATGCATACTTGATTCACAAAATGCATAGTATTACACTTTCAAAACCCGCCCGTTTGAAATCAGAAACTCCCCCCAAATCACTTGCACGCTGCCACTAAATGCAACAGGAAGAATCCAAGAGCAGTGACCTGGATTCCTTGAAGGGAAAAACAGAAGGGAATCGAGCAGAGGGTAGAATGGACACACAAGCTAGAAAAATCAAGTGTGATTTTGTATTAGGATATTTCAAACACAACTGACTGAGTACTGCAGAACTGAAACACTGTGTATAAATTATCTGCAAAATTTTAATTTTAAGGTGGTCCAAACTAACTTGTAGAAAAAGCAGAATATAATGGTCCCTTGGTATTTGCTGGGGTTTCATTCCAGGACCCCATGAGAATAACAAAATCCATGGACAGTCAAATCCCATTATATACAATGGGGTAATAAAATGGTATCCCTTATATAAAATGATGAAATCAAGGTATTTGCTTTTTGGTATTTATATATTTTTAAAATATTTTCAAGCCATGTATGCTTGAACCCGTGAATAATGAATCCATGGATATGGAGGGCTAACTATACTTCGTTACAAAAGGTGGAAGAGTTCAAATCTTTAAATCTCCTAGTATAAAGCCAATGTTTATACGTTATGCTCAGAACGTCAGGGTGGGGGGCATACATTACACTGGAAATGCTGACAACTGCAATCATGATTAAAGCTGCAAAGCCGTTAAGTCCATCTTAATGCCTTTGGAATACATGCTTGGCAGGCCACACCTGGAGCAGTCAATTGCTTTAATACCCCTCTGATCTCCAATTTGTGCTGTCACGGAAAAGCAAAGTAGAATGGTTCACATCTGTTTAGGGCAGTAACAGTGTCCAGAGGTGGAAAAGACTGACGTGACTGTACGACTTCTTTCACTTAGCTTACTCCACAGGGACCTGCACATACAACTGTACATGAAATATAAAAGTCTTCTCTATTTCTTATTCAAGGAAACAAGAACAGAGTCTAGCTGTCCAAGTCTGTAAAAGGTACAAGTCTGTAAAAAGTCTTTCACCAACCACAAAATATCAATTTCACAGTTCTCATAATCTTATAGCAAAATTATGCCTAGAATACTCTAGATAATGAAAATTCTACAAAAGGGGCCATTCATTTCTGAACTGGGAAAGAAGAAAAGCTTAATAAAAAGTCTAACATGGCATATGATTTTTGTTAGCATGCCCATACTTTATCAAACATATGATAAACCTATAAAGTGGCCAATTATTTAAGGTATTTATATTCAAATTCTTGGGACAGTTTCGATATGAAAGTAGTAAGCAAAACACAACATTGCAAGATAAAATAATCAACATGCTAAAATGCATCAACAGGCAAACCTCCCCACCTACAACTTTAAAGATCTGGAGAAACAAAGATCTTTGCCTGGCACCAAGGAATAAAGTGGGTTGGCAGTACACCATGCCATGGCTGGGGGGCATCTCACAGTCAAAACACTGTCCTGCCCCTGGCAGTCATCCACCCCATTTCAGAGGGCAGGGATACCCAGCAAAGGCTATCTGCCAATGGTCCTAAAATATGGGCAGGCATGTACAGAAGAGACAGGTGGCCTTTCAAGTACCCTGGACTCAAGCCAGGGCTGTAAAGGCCATATTCTGCATGCACTGCAGGACATAAACCATCCTTAAAGGCAGCTCCATATAAAGTGCATTACAATAGTCTATTTTGGTCATAACCAGGCCAATAAGGAAGTAAGTAGAAAGAAAGGTGGCAGCACCTTTAAGACTAAGTGGTTTTATTTTTGCATGACTTTTTAGGGATATAAACCCACTTCTTCAGATGAAATACTGAGTGGTATTAAGGCCTCAGGTATAAAGCATATTGATACAGTTGTGAGGATCCAGAACACAGTACAGTAACAGGATCTATACACAGTATGACATGCCTCAATGAATATGACTATGTGTGCTCTTGCACAGAGGGATGGGGATGGAAAGAAGTCATTGTTATATCACCACAAATTCTATTTATCCCTTTTTGCTCAGAACGCTTCTTTTGGCAATCTAGTCAGTAATCAACCGGTGTTTGGTTCATAATACTCCCTCATTAGTCACTTTTCTTTCAAGGCATTTCAATGAGTTCAATGGAGTATGTGTTTATCACTGTGGCATAAATGTGCAAACTTTGCAGGTTTACACAAAAACTAACAGATTAGTTAGTCTATACTCTGAGTTCTACAAATGCAACTTTACTGTACCATTCTTAGACTTTGGCTACTGTCCCATTTACACATCACACTGCAGGAAAGGGTTTCAGCAGTACATGTCACTCTATATTTTTCAGTTTGTCACTTCAGTTAAGAATATGCTCTTCCTCTAAAAAAAGAAAAAAGAAAAAGATGTTCCTGCTTTGATTTATAAGCAAGTTGATCAGACCAGGTCATAGCGTAAAAAGAAATGCAGCTAAACCAAACACTCCCAGCATCTTGAGGATTCACTGCAACCACTGAGCCAAATAAATTATTTCTTTTACTCATCCTGGTTTCATTAAAAATGTATGATCCCGTCAGCAATTATGGCTGCACACACAGATCAATCATTGACTCTGTGTGTGTGTGACGTAAAGCCAAGGTTTATTGTCATGTACTCTTCCATGCATGCATGAAACCATCAGAGAATGGAGTACAGTCTGACAGCCACAAAAATGGTGCTTTAAAGGACAAGAGCACTGTAATCAGAAGAGACTGTCAGTCCATCAGAATCAGAGATTCAGGTTTTAGATAGGGGAGCACACTATTTCTAGGGAATCTGGTATTTGGGGTGTAACATTTTTGCCAGATTCACAAAAGCTCAAGGTCTTAAGGGATGATGGACAGATTTTATTTCCCCTTTTCCTGTTGGGAAGAATATTCAGATTCTTCAGTGATCTCTTCCTTCAACATAACAAACAATGCAAAGCTTTGGGAAGCTTACATGTCTGTATATGTGGGATAAATAGTGTTAATGCGATGCTTTTCATGCTGGTAAATCTCATATCTTCTCCATTCAAAACATATTGTTGTGTGCTTCAAGGTGACTTACGGTGGCCCTCACAGAGTTTTCTTGGCAAAATTTGCTCAGAGAGGGTTTGATTTGCCTTTTTCTGAGGCTGAGAGAGTGTAACTTGCTCAAGGTCACATAGTAGGTTTCCATGGTCAAGCAGGGTTTTGAAGCCTGGTCTCCAAACTCATAGTCCAAACCTCAAACCACTATACCACTCTGGCTCCTGAGCAGGCATTAGACCCAAAAAAGGGTTTAGGTGAGCCACAATCAACATACAATGTTGTGTTTAATAAAAGACTACAGTAGTAGTAATAGTACCACTTTATTCTGCTTTGGTCAGACCTCGCCTGGAACACTGTGTCCAGTACTGGGCACCAGAATTCAAAAAGGATGTTGAGAAGCTGGAGCGTGTCCAGAGGATAGTGACCCAAATGGTGAAGGGCCTGGAAACCATGAAGCTGGAGCGTGTCCAGAGGAGGTCGACCAAAATGGTGAAGGGTCTGGAAACCATGCCTTATGAGGAACAGCTTAAGGAGCTGCTTATATTTAGCCAGGGAAATAGAAGGTTAAGAGGCAGTTAACCTTAAAGCAAAGGACTCCTTGTTCCAAGCCCTTTTCTTCCAGATAAGGGCACAGACAGTATATCACATGAAGTTCATAAAAAGCCTCACCCACAGGTGACAGGGGTATGAGGAAGCAAAGCCACATTCTGACATATACCAGTAAAGGTTGTGCACACAGGGCAAATTCCCAGAACACTCACCTTCTCCATTAACATCATTTCATGACCACTCTGGCTGACTTTTTTAGACTTCAATTGCAGTCCTTGATATACAACACCTAACCTGTCCACCTACCTGAAGCATATCAGTTCTGGAAGTACAGTGAGCCCTTTGAATAAGTGGGGGATCCATTTGGAAACACCCCCCTAAACACACACACACATATAGGAAAAAACTCAAGACCTTGTTCTGTTGTTTGCTATGGCCACACACGCCACAGGTATGCACATCATTTTAATGCCCGGGGCTTGCCATCCACGTGAGCTTGAGTGCACAGATAGACAGCCTGCATATGGGGCGGGCACACTGTAGGCACATAATGCTCCTATCAGCCTTCTCTTCCTCCTCTTCTTTATTTATTTGCTGTTGTTCTGCATCTTCAAGTTGTTTCTGAGTTATGGTGACCCTAAGGCAAACCTATCATAGGGTTTTCTGGTGCCAAGAGTATGTTTTGTCCAAGGTCACCAGGTGGGTTTCCACTGCTGAGCAGGAATTTGAACCCTGGTCTAGAGTCACAGTCCAACATTCAGACCATTACACCACACTAGCTCTTTTTTATTTATATCCCTTCTGGTCTGGGACTCAAGGTGACTTGCAATAGCTAAGAGAGGGAGAGCTACAAAATATACCAAACACAAGGGTTAAAAATATTGTTGAAGTAACAATAACATTAAAAGCATTTAAAAACATAACTATCAAAAATGACAAATGAACAAGACAGACAGACCCATTAGGTGACCTTGGACAAGTCACATTCTCTCAGCTTCAGGGGATAACAATGGCAAACCTGCTCTGAACAAATCTTGCCAAGATCACTTTATAATAGTTTCACCTTGGGGTTGCCAAAAGACGGAAACGACTTGAAGGCACACAACAACAGATATACAGTGTGTTGTTAAAAGGCCTGAGTTTCTTAGACCTGAGAAGATCATGTTCTTTTCCAACAATATGATGGAGAGGGGCTACTTTTTAGGCCAATCACTAGAAAACTAGCCTATGTCCTATCTGGAAGAAGGAGGGTCAAGCACTGTTTCAAAATCAAGAAATCTACTTTCTTCTTTTGCAGCTTGGTTATTTTGGAACTATTGGGAAACAGACTCTGTCTTCAAATAACAAGGAACTCAGCTAACACTGATCAATAATTCACAGCAGCCCTATTATTATGGAGGAAATAGACAGAGGAACAAAGAGGCATGAAGGCCTCAGAGGAAGCCAACACTAGCAAGAAAAATGAATTGTACAGAAAGGCACAAAGGACAATCAGTCCTCTTCTGCGTGACTCATCTCAATACTGCAAGAACAGAAAGATACAGGGCTAGAGGGAAATAACTGTCTGGGCCACAAGTAACACCCCTGTACAGGTTGGGATGGTTCTGTTCAGTGCTGTCCCCCAAACAGGATGCCCTACCCTGTTCCGTTCATATTGTACTGCGCTTCCACTAGAAATACTCACTCAGTGGCATTTTAATGGCACAACCATCTTGAGGTAAGTCATTTGCTTCCTAACACCAAGGGAGTTTCGCAGCTCAGTGGGAGCCTGAGCCTCAGTTCTCAAAGTCATGTTTTGGTTTAAGGCAAATGTACCTTTTCTTAGACTTAACATTTACTTCCACAGCATGCATCCTGAACCTGTAAGATTTAACTCCATTAAAAATAATAACAACCAAATAAGACAATAGTATCCCCACTCCCAAAATGAAGTGAAAAACAGATTGGTTTAAGCCAGTGGATCCCAACCTTCTGAATGCTGTGACCCTTTAATACAGTTCCTCATGTTGTGGTGACCCCCAACCATAAAATTATTTTCATTGCTACATGCAAATATGTGTTGTCCAATAGTCTTAGGCAACCCATGTGAAAGGGTCATTCGACCCACAAAGGGGTCCCAACCCACAGGTTGGGAATCACTGGTTTAAGCCAAAGCCATTTATATCACCATGATGTGAACTGGTCTTTGCTGACCATTTAAGAAGAGCAATTTTAACATGGAGGACCAAAGGTAGAGGATCCATCATATACAAAATCAATGACAATAAATACAAAAAAGAGAAGAGCACTGTTTTGCTAGAGTTTCTTTCCACTTTTCTAGGCTGTTTTCTCTCTTTCTTCTACTTTGTTGTTATTATTTGCCCTCCAAGTTGACTTCAAATTATGGCAAGCCTATGATGAGACTCCTCCAAGAGATCTGGTCTTCCACTGCCTTGCTTAGGTCTCAAACTCAGGGCAGCCATGGCTTCTTTGATGGAATCAATCCATCTGTACTGCTTTCTTCCTTTTATCCTACTGTCTTTTACTACTTTACAGAGCATTATTGTCTTTTCTTGATTTGTTCTTACAGTATATGTCTTCTACGGTATCCACTGTACCCTCTTCTAGGACCACATTTCAAACAAGTTGATTCTCTTCTGTCACCTTTCTCTACAGTCAGCTTTCATAACCATACACAGAAATCAGAAATGTAGTGGTTTGGATGATTCTGACCTTGGAATTTAATTATCTCTCTTTATACTTGAAAATCTTGTCTAGCACCTTCATACTTGTTCTTCCAAGTCCCTACAACTACAGTCAACATAAGCTTGAGGACTGATGAAGATTTGTTGCCAGTTTGGAGGCAGGATAAAGAATCATAGAGTTGGAAGAGACCACAAGAGCCATCCAGTCCAACCCTCTGCCATGCAGGAAATCTAAATCAAAGCATCCCTGACAGATGGGATTCTATAGATCAGAGCCACAGAATATTAAGATTTGAAAGAGAATGTCATTCAGGAATATACAATTACATCACTTCTGAAAGATGCCCTTCCCCTGATCCCGCCTCTGACACACTCAGAAAATGTCCCCTTCTTGCACCTACCAATATTAGATCTTCAGTCGTGGGAAGGCAAGAGTTGATCAGGTTTCCGGGAGGCTGGGAAGAGAGCTCCGGAGGTCAGGTTTCCCCCTCCGAGGATATATTTCTCCAGGCCCCAGAAAGGAATAGCTAAAACATCTCACAGCCCAATGAATGTCATCCCAGGAACCAATGAACTGCAGCCATAATTCATTAAATCCAATTTCCCATTCTGATATTCATTTACTTTTTGAACAGGCATATATTTTATCTGGTTACTAGTAAAAATAAAGCATATTTGGTACGCAACTGAACATAGTATTTATAGCTTAATCAGCATAAGCCAAAAGCCTGGGACATGCAGAAACATGCAGCACTTTGCACTTCAGAAATGCATCTGCTTAGATTTCCAATGGAACCAGTGGGAAGCCCACAACAGGAATGCAATATGCAGTATTGTGTCATTTGCAGTGCTTTGTGAAATCAATCATGCTACTTGGAAGTATATCCAGTGAAAACTGCAGTCCTAACCTCAGAGGTCCACCCACCAGGTTCTCTTATGAAGAAAAATAGTACCCCATCAGCGCTACATATACACATATACCTCACATCAAATGTTGATTGGAATCGCAACTGGAGTCAAGAAATAAAAAGACTTGGAATGGGAGGGGCAGCTATCAAAGAACTGGACAAGATCATAAAATGAAAAGACATATCCGTATATACTCGACTATAAGTCGACCTCATATATAAGTCGAGGGCAGGTTTTGGGGCTAAAATTATGGATTTTGATATGGCCCATGGATAAGTCGAGGGCAAAACTTAGAGGCATGTAATGAAGGATATAAAGGATGAAGTAAAGGAAAACAATGCCAAAGAAGTTACAAAATTCGAGCAGATATTTGCCCTCATAAGGTTGAATGGAAGAGTGAGTGGAAAGGGGTATGTATGTATGTATGTATGTGTGATTTAAAGTACAGTATTTACATTGACTCATGGATAAGTTGACTCAGGTTTTTTGGGTCAATTTTTTGACCTAAATTTCTAGACTTATACATGAGTATATACAGTAACTCTGAACACTAAAGTGAGAGTAGCCCAAGCCATTGTATTCTCCATCACCATGTACAGATGCAAAAGCTGGACAGTGAAAAAAGCCAATAGGAAGAAAATGAATTCATTTGTGATGTGGTGTGAAGAAGAGTGCTGAGGATACCTTGAACAGCCAAGAAAACAGAACTATCCATAGAACCCAGGATAACTAAACTGAGGCTCTCAATTCATGGCCACACCATGAATTAAAATGACTAATTAGACAAGCCAATGATGCTAGGAAAGATGGAAGACTACAGGAACTGAGCAGAGAGACTAAAGACAAGGAGGTCTTGGAGATGCCTCATCCACAGTCAACTCAAGAGCGGTTGATAACAACAAAGCACATATTACCTGTCTGACAGATGATTGCAATTCTATTTTAAGTAAACTACCATTTTAAAAAGTGTTTCTGCATCCTGTGCTGGAGGAAAGAGAGGATATAAAATGAGTAAATAATTGTCTGAATTTTTATTTTGCTTGTGCCACTTTTTAAAAGGAAAGCTACTTACTATAACTGAGGAGTTTAGAAATAATTATATATGTAAGAGTTTTAAAATGTGTTTTTATTCCATTTTTTTAAAGCTACCCATGAAATTCTTGCAAAGATGATGAAAGGTACATCCAGTCTAACATTTAATAATTTAATTCCTCCAATCAGCTACCTCAGGGTTTAGAACAGACAGCATGAAACTGAGGTAGCATATTAGAATTCAGAATCAACTAAAGCTGCTAGAAGAATTTGGAGCAGGCTGTTAAAAGCAATAGCCTGCTGAGCTTCTGAATACAGTTTGTTCCTATGTTCTTTCTTAGCTATGATTTAAGAACATTATGTGTGACAGATTTCAACCTCCTTGGTAAGTATGAGAAAAGTAATTGGCTCAGGTGCATCCAAATTCCAGTTTTTATACAGTATATATTTTTGATGTTTTAAAGTATGAGAAACCAAGTCACCTCCACTCTGCACAAGCAAGTACCGTATATACTCGACTATAAGTCAACCTTATGTATAAGTTGAGGGTAGGTTTTGAGGCCAAAATTTTGAATTTTGATATGACTCTTGGATAAGTCGAGGGTAAAACTTAGGGGCATGCAATATAGGATGTAAAGGACGAAGGAACCTTACACAATTCCAGCATGCATAACTATTTGTACTCATACAAAAGCCAGATGGATGAGAGAGTAGAAGGAGGTCAGTGCTTCCAGGGCAAATTAAACCTTTCACCAGGGGATGGTTCTTTATACACATACACAAGACTTAAAGTACAGTACTTACATTGACCCATGGATAAGTCGACTCAGGTTTTTTGGGTCAATTTTTAAACCTAAATTTCTAGACTTATACATGAGTATATAAAGTAACCAATATCTTTTATGGTACAGGGACTAGACAATTCTTGAAATCTTTATTTTAAATAGTATCACTACCCAAGAAAAGCAATTCTCTTATGTCTTTCGAGGGCTTCAATCTACCCATCCTATATTACGCATTTTGATGATTAACATGGCTGCAACTAAATCCACACATTTCTGTCTAGTTAGAGTGACCACCATTGCATTTTAATTTTTAGGGACTTTAGTAATCTGGAAATCCATGTAGCTGAAGCTTTAACAATAATAAACCGTGGTTTTTTTGTGGGGTTTTTTGGGCTATGTGGCCATGTTCTAGAAAATTTTCTTCCTGATGTTTCGCCAGCATCTGTGGCTGGCATCTTCAGAGAATGCTTTGCCTGGAAAAAGATGGGTGTATATATACTGTGTGAGCCTGGGAATGCAGGAGTGATTTGCATGTGTATTGTTTTGTGCTGATGGCTGGCCTCAGGCTGGGAGGTTAATGCAAACGAGGATTAATGTCTGCTAATTGGTGATCATTATCTGCTGGGAAATAATAAACCGTATTTGACAAGAAGTCAAAATTGCTTTACACTTTACCAAGAAAAGCAGAGCTCTTTCACTGACTGAGATTCCTTGTGTTCCAGCATTCCAGTTGTGATACTGAGAGAAATTCACTATCTTCTTGCCAAGACAAGATACCCTTAGCCCTCTCCCCAAAAACAATCTTTCCCTCTTGACTTCTCTGCCTCCTCTATTTGGGATTCATCCCTTTTTTTTTTTCTTTTTTTTTGCAGAACTAAGCCTGATTCTTTAGTAAAGCCAAATTCTGTATTCTAGTCCCACAACTGCCTTGCCAAGATCAATCAGCAGCTACACCTAATACATTTCCAAAAATATCACCATGCTGTCCTAAAAGAGTAGCTCCTCCATTATTCACTCTTTTCACTTTCCTAGTCCAGCTCTTAATGGGTCCCTGGTGCTGGACTGGAGAATGTAGACTGGATTTCCTATTATTTTCA
Source organism: Sceloporus undulatus (assembly GCF_019175285.1). Lineage (NCBI taxonomy): Eukaryota > Metazoa > Chordata > Lepidosauria > Squamata > Phrynosomatidae > Sceloporus > Sceloporus undulatus. Next base: position 3,419,800 of record NC_056526.1, on the reverse strand, counting down.
AAACATCTGTTAAATAGACATTGTTAGATTCAACATGATACACTGAAGACAACCAAAAGCATGTGTAATGACAACCTAAGGACCCAGAACAATGCATGTTCCAGGTCATACACTGAAAAATCTAAATTGGAGAACCACACACATTTGGGGTTTATACAGAGCAACGTACCACCAATGCTGCCCCCTCTTCCTCCCAAGTACCCTCACTCCCTAATATTTATGTGCATCTGGTTTCAGGCAAACAGTCCTGATCTTCTTTGGTACATGCATGGCCTTTTGTGGAGCGGGGGGAGTGTGTGAGTATATTGTTTTTGTCTACAACTCCCAGAACCCATCAGATCCTTAGAAAGCAATTCCCAAAATCTCTGCTACTCTGTCATCAAGTTTGGGACTCTGTGTGTGTCTATGGCTTTGAGTCACTTGTCGACTAATGGCAACCTCCAGTATTTTTCTTAGGGTTTTCTTAGGCAAGGAATCTTCAAAGGTGGTTTTGCCATTTCCTTCCTCTGAAACAGAGCCTCCAGCACCTGGGATTCCTTGGCAGTCTCCCATCCAAGAACTAGCCAGGGCCAACCCTGCTTAGCCTCCAAGATCAGATGTGTGTGTATGTGTCGTCTAGTCTCCTGCCAACTTACGGTGCCCCCATGAATTTCTCAGGATTTTCTTAAGCAAGGAATCCTCAGAAGTGGTTTTTGCCAGTTCTTTCCTCTGAAAGAAAGCTCACAGCTTGGGATTTACAGCTCTCTAAATCTGTGGCAAGAGTATTCCTTGTCTGGACTACAACTCCCAGAATCCCCCCCCCATTCTACAAGGATGTTCTTTGTTTACAATTGCCCAAATCCCCCATCCTGTTATGTTTGGATTACAGCTCAAAGGATTGCAGGGGAGTGGGGGGCTTGCTTGTTTAGATTCAAGTTCTTATGAGTCTATGATTCTGCTACATGAAGGATGTCAGCAAGACCTGACCAGTATGGAAGCTGGCATTGCCAGGCTCTATGCTGGAGTATTAGTGTGAATGACTGCATGACATTTTCTTGTTGTAGCAAAGGATCCATTCCACTGCAGCCAACCCACACCCTTAGACATAAAGCCATGCTTTCCAAGGAACCCCATTTCAATTATCATGGTTGCCAAGGTTACTTTTAAATTCCAACCACTGAGTGCTTTAGCTTAGCTCAGACCTCCACATCACCTTCAAGAATCACAGTCCTGTGCAGGTTTCTCCAAGACAGCCTTTCCCAAACCACTGGCTAGGGATAATGTGAGCTGTAGTTCAACACATCAAAAGCTGTCAAATGGATTGGAAAGCTGCACTTCCCCACCACCTGATGTCTGGGCTACATCTGTAGTTTCTCACTTGTACAATTCTTCGGACACTAAGCATCAACTCCACTTTATTAGTTAGAGGAAATGAGAATGACTTCCTATATGAAATAAGACATACATAATGCATTTATACACTGTACTCTGCCAAAACTGGCACTCTGTCAAACAGGAGAGCATATTATACTGCATTAGCTCTCTTGGTTATGTCTCTCAGCAGGCATGGTTGTGGCTGTGTGCCCTCAAGTCATTTCCAACTTATGGCGATCCTAAAGCAGACCTATCATGGGGTTTTCTTCAAGATTTGTTCAGAAGGGTTTTATCTTTGTCTTTCTCTGGGGTTGAGAGAGCGTGACATGCCCAAGGTCACCCAATGGGTTTCCATGGCCAATAAGGGTTTTAAATTCTGATCTCCAGAGTCACAGTTCAATGCTCAAACCACTGCACCACACTGGCTCCATAGCGGGCATTAGAAACCTAAAAAGGTTTTACTGTATCTATATATTAGCCATAACCCACATCCAATGTTGTGTTTAATAACACACTATACTTACTACCTGTCAGCCTAATTGATGTGGGGAAGAGTAAGTTGTCAACCATCTCCATTACTATACAGTTCGCCCTTTGTTTACACGGGGGATCTGCCTATGCTCGAGCCCCATTTAAATGAATGGGGCTCGTGCATGTGGTGGTGTGGTGGCACATGCGCACCACAGGCGCATGCCCCATTTGTCCCTATGGGACACGTCGCCCCTTCTCCCCGCGCAGCTTTCAGCGTATGCTGAAAGCTGCATAAAGCACACTCGTGTATGATGCAGGTGCACTGTACAACCTTCCTAAGATGACGGCTTATCTAAATATGAACTCATAGATATTATTACCATTTAAGCAGAGAGCATAGCAAATGCCAAGATAAACTATATCAGCAATGCCTATCAAGCATGAAGACTGGCTGCCTCCATTGCTGATTAATTCAGGGCCTGTTCGTCACATACCTTTGTCCTTGTTCTGGACTGTACTCAGTTCTCTTCCATTCCTGTTCTGAATTTCACCAACACCCAGTGAGCCCTTGGTATCCCCTTGGATTTGGTTCCAGAAACACCTGTGGATACCAAAATCCATGGATGCTCAAGTCCTATTAAATACAGTGGCATAGCAAAATGGTGTCCCTTATATAAAATAGCAAAATCAAGGTTTGCTTATTGGAATACACACACACACACACAGTAGAGTCTCGTTAATCCGACCTTCGTTGATCCGATGTTCCGGTTTATCTGACGTCAGACTGGTCGGTAGGCGTGCCTTTGAGCCCTGACCATGCCCCCAGCACCAAGCCCCAAGCGAGGCAGCAGGCGCGGAGCACCAGGCAGCAGCAGCCCCGAGCGCCACCCCCACCAGGCCGCAGACGTGGAGGCAGCTGTGGTCCCGAGCACCACCCCCGCCAGGCCACAGGCACGGAGGTGGCAGCGGCCCCGAGCGCCACCCCCACCAGGCCGCAGGCCCCGACCGCCGCCACCACCACCACCAGGCCACAAGCGGTAAGCACCCCCACCGCCACTAGGCCCAGAGCAACACTAGGCCCAGAGCAACACCAGGCCCAGTGATTCATAGTGACTCAAGGCTTTTCATAGTGATTGTTAGGCTTTTCCTATGACCCTCCGGATTATCTGACTTTTTCGACTATCCGACCTATGGGACCGCCAGTTTACGTCGGATAATCGAGACTCGTGTGTGTGTGTGTGTGTGTGTGTGTGAATGAATGAATATTTTCAAGCTGTAGATGACTGAATCTGTGGATAGAAAATCAGTGGATATGAAGGGCCAATTGTATATCACTGCCACCAGCATTTACCCATATATACTCAACTATAAGTCAAGGGCAAGTTTTTGAAGCCAAAATTATGGATTTTGATATGACCCATTGATAAGTTGAGGATAAATTTAGGGGCATGTAATAAAGGATCTGAAGAATGAAGCAAAGGAAAACAGTGTCATGAAACTTACAAAATTCAAGCAGGCATAACTCACTGTGCTCACCCTAAACCAGCGATGGTGAACCTTTTACAGACTGAGTGCCCAAACTGCAACCCAGACTCCACTTATTTATTGCAAAGTGCCACGTCCCTCTGGCTTTCTAGTAAGAAACTCTGGCAAACTCTGTGCTAGGGAGACAGCATGTGTGCCCACAGAGAGGGCTCTGAGTGCCACCTCTGGCACACGTGCCATATGTTTGCCATCACTGCCCTAAACACTGGATGGATGAGAGAATAGAGCTTCCAGGACAGCGTACAACCAGGGGATGGTTCCTTTTTGGTAAGAGTTGAAGTGCAGTACTTACATTGACCCATGGCTAAGTCAACTCAGTTTTTGGGGAGGAGTCAATTTTTTGACTAAAATTTCTAGATTTATACATGAATATATACAGTAGGTGCAACAAGGCAATAAAAACCTTAAGACTGTCACTGGATTTATCCATCAACAGTTAAGATTTATGTGGCGACCCTGTCTTGCTTAACTCAAAGGACCTCTTCCCCTCTTTCTCCTCAAATTTAATGAGCCTCAATTGTTTGACAAAGCAAGAGTGTTTGCTCCCTCCACAGCAACTGCTTCTTAAGCACTCTTGTCCCCACAGCCATTTCACACAGGAAATCGGATTTGGCCTGGCACTTTGCTCTTTCCCTTAGGCTCCCCCAAGAGCACCAGTGACCCAGCTCCACCTCTCTTATTTATAGGAGCGCCACTGTCTCCACTCATAACCTTTGCAGGCTGTTAGCAAGAAGGCTGAAACAAAAATGGACAACCTCAGAGCCTTCTCAGCATGCGCATTCAAGTTCTCCTCCCAAGTTTGTCCTAAAATGAAACAAAAGCATTCCAATTTAATGGCATCCATTTAAAACATTGTTTAGGGCCGCAGAAATTAGAAACTGTTTCCAAGAAAGGTAGAAAGAGGCCTTGCCAATGGCCCTGAGGTATGCAAACACAGCAGTTTCCGTGCACAAGAGGAATGACACTACAAGGCTAATTTATTCTGCAGTAATTGCTAAAATATGAGATTAGCACCTGCTAAGGAAAGCCCTGGCAGTACACTTCCAAGAGACTCTGCCTGCCACATGGATTATCCATTAATATCATCCCTTGAGAACAAGAGCTATTTATATCAGCATATTTAACCTTGTAAGGTATAATTTCATTTTCCACCATATGCAAATGGTCAATTTAAAACAAAACATGCTGGTTTTATATTCTGATTGTCAGACATGTGCAGGGACCAATCCTAAACCCCCTACTTTCTTGAGTACTCTTCCCATACTATCTGTTCAGACTAATCCAGTTTTTGTGTCATGTCTTTTTAGATTGTAAGCCCGAGGGCAGGGAACCGTCTAATTAAAAAGATTGTATGTACAGCGCTGTGTAAATTTACAGCGCTTCATAAATAAAGGTTAATAATAATAATAATAATAATAATAAACCATGTATTATTCTAACTGCAACAATAAACAGTTCATTCTAAATAATTCGGAACAGAGAAGGCACACACAGAAAAGAGGCCTTTGTGAAAACGACCACCAAGAAAGCTACAAATGTGTATGGTTCTACCTGGACTTTCAAAATGTAATCACTGTGTTATGTACAACAACCTTGCACATGAGTACCAGCTTTATAGGTGTGTTTCATGTGAATTCAAGTAACTCAACTACATAAAATATAGACCTAGGAAAGAAAATCTGTAACAGACAACAAGCTATAAAAGTGCCATGCTTAAGAACATAGGCCCAAGCTCACATCTTAGCCCAGCAGCATACTGAGTGGATCATGGGAAGCCTGTTATTTTAAAGTCAATTCTAAATTGTAATGTATTTTAATGTCAATTTTAAAATGGGGTTAATGCTAGAATTCCTTAAACAGTAGTTGCTGTGTGGATCACAAAGTCCTGCCACACACAAATCAGTTAGATAAACATTCTAAAAGTGTTTAGTTTACCAATATCTTTACGCCCATTTCCATTTCCCCCCAAGCTTGTATAAATTAAAAAAGAACATATCAGCTATCACACAACACTCATGTGTTACAGCGTATGGGTGACCGTGGGTCCAAATCTTCCTTCAACGTCTAAGCAAATCCAGGCAAGAAGAATTACAAACTCACAGGCAGAGTTAAGTCATCTGCTAAAAAGGAAGGGGGAAACTGAGTTTGAGGACAAGACACAACGTGGAAATCTCCTGAAGAGGAAGCTCCAGCCAGACATTCTCGTGGCTTAACAACTGAATTACTTTATTGGCTTCTCCCCTTCATCACTCTGGAGCATTTAAATCTCATCAACATACCAGGGATATAACTACTTCTTTACTTCAAAATCCCAGCAGGCAGTACAAGCAGATGTCCAAAGCATTTAGAACAAACATCTTTGAAATCCAGGGAACTTCTTGCTTCTTTCCTTCAGCTGCACCTCAGCATGGATGTACCACCCCTGGAAAGCTCAGGCTGCCACACTACACATTAGTAGAACAAAGGAGGGAACTTTGGGTTGGGTAGCTTAAAAGCACAGCCACTTTCCATTTAGTTAACCCAATGACTACTCTGAATTACCAAACATAGCCTCTGACCCTATCCATACCCCATCCAAGCTCCAATGAACACAGCAGTTGTTGTTGTTGGATGTCTTCAAGTCATTTCCAACACCCAGTGGGTTTCCATAAACAAACAGTGATTCGAACCCTGGTCTCCCAGTGTCCTAGTCCATGCTGCCTCTCGATAGTAAATTATTTACTTTCTTGAATGTATTTTAGAGACTGTACCAAACAGGAAGTTTGATTTAAAATCAAGTCAAACCACTACACCAAGCTGACTCCTGAATAAAATGGTGCTTCTGAGTAATGTATTAATCATATCTCAAAAGCACCACATAAACATGACGGTTTTATTTTCAGAAATAAAGTCTCCTTGAAAACTGGCTTCGCCTGACTTTTTTTTTTTTAATCTAGTATGCCAACTAAACTAAATGGGTGACTTTTTATGTTCAAAGAATTGGGAGGGTCCACAAGGGCACTCTAACCCCACCTTCAGCCATGCAAAAAACAAAACAAAACCATAGCTAAAGCATTCCTGACAGATGGCCATCCAACCCCTTACTAAAGAAGGCAAGTCCTCCACTCTCCAAGGGAGTCTATTCCACTATCAAGCAGTTCTTACTATCAGGGGACTCTTCCTAATGTTTAGATGGAGTCTAGCTTGTTGATTGAATACATTGGTTTGTCCCCTAAATCTCTAAAACAGCAGAAGACAAGCTTGCTCCATCTTTTTCATGTCACGTTCCTCTTTACACTTGCTCTCTGTTTTCTCAGGGTGCATGTCACCTGAAGGCAAGAGATGGATCTGAGTTGAGACCAGATTTGATGCTTGTCGGAAAAGTGTCTTAGCAGTTCTCACTTTATTGTGCCAGGCCGCACTGCTAGATAAAATGTGAGAGCAGCAATACCTCTGAGAGACTGCACCATTCCGAAATTGAGCCTAAACTGCAAGCCTCAAGGCCCCAACATCTGGCATAATGTTGAGAGTCTTCTCTTTCTTTGCCCCGCCTCTGCCTCTGCTTCTTTATTTTACTCGCCTAGACTGATGGAAAAGTTCTGTAGAACTCAAAAGCTTCCACATTTCTGTGGCACTTGGTGGACAAAAATATTGCCCAGTGGTGGATTTTGTTTTTCCCACTTGATGAACCAACATGGCTAACTCTGGTTTGGTGCTTATATTGTTTTGGGCTTTTTTTATTTCTATGTGTATACTTAGTTGTTTATCTACGTACTGTAGTTTGATTTCTATGTGTATACTTAATTAATTATCTTTGCAGTTTGTGAAATTAAGAATGAATGAACAAACCCAAGACAGAACACCTGAGAAACAGCTGTAGTATTAGGCTGAGCTTTGTCTAGGGAGGTCATTACTGCTCAGTTCCAAACTGGAGAGGTTAGTAACCTCATAGCTCCTCTGTCTGGGCAGCTAGTTTCTACTAGCCTGGACTATGTAACAGAATATCCTAATAGAAACAACTACAGTCAGCCCTCACATTTGCAGCTTTGACTTTTGCGGATTGGATTAGTTGCAGTTTTGATTAGTTGGTACTCTGTAGGAATCTCTAGGGCCTCCAGTGCAACTCTGCCAGAAAGTGACCATAACATCACACAAAGGACCTAGAGATTCCTAGAGAAAACACTTCTCTGGGCATTTGTAGGCCCTCCAGTACGACTCTATGGTCAGCTTCTGCCAGATGTTGACCACAGAGTTGCACTGGAAGACCTAGAGATGCCTAGAGAGGTGTTCTCTCAGGTTAAAGAAAAAAGAGTTGTTTTTGATTTACGATTTTTCCACATTCACACAGGTTGAGCCCCTAACCCCAGAAAATGTGGAGGGCACACTGTAGATACTTAATTCAATAGAAATATGTCTTTATTATGGACATACAGGAAAGGGGATGCCAACAAACACTGCCAGCACAAATTCTGACATTGCTTTTACAATGATACTTCTACAATGATAGAGCAGCTTTGTGTTTCCTGGTCGATAAGTTCTCAATATATCCTTAGTGGAAAGATGAACATTTTGGTTCCTAAATTTGGGAATTTGACTATCAATAATTGATTTATGAGCTTTATGTTAAATGAACAGAACAACGCACCCTCTGGACTGCAAAACAAAAACCAGAATTTTGTAAACTGCATTGAGGACCCTTCCCTATGGACTGAAAAACAATCTTGAACTATTATTATAAAGAACTGTTCTTCTAACAAAAGAGCTAATAAACATTTGAATGATGAACATTTCTGGTACAGCTATGATCTAATCATTAGATTTCAATAGCTCTTCCATTCCTTTTAACAAGTCATTTAGCAATAATCTTAGCAATACTCTTTAGAGATGCAATGCTCCACCTCATTTAGAAGAAACCAAAGCTTCTCTGTTTTCCTGACCAAATGCTCTGAGGATGTTCAAGGTGGATTACAGAAATTCACAAATATTGTGAATTTTCTTAACTTTTGTATGTTTTGTATTATATATGTTTTATATGTTGATTAAGCTGAGGCTGTTGCACTTTGGCCACATCATGACAAGGCACAACTCACTGTAAAAAACAAGAATGCTAGAAAAGGTGGAGGGAAGTAAGAAGAGAGGAAGACTGCATGCTAGATGGATGGATTCCATTAAGAAGATCATGGGCATGACTTTGCAAGAACGAAGAAGAGCAGTGGAGGACAGAGAATCTTGGAGATGTCTCATCCACAGGGTAGCTATGGTTCAAGATTGATTTGACGGCAGTTGACAACAACAAACCCAAGGCAGAACTTTCCCTCCTTCAAGAGAACAGTGCTGCATTTGAATCCTTCAAACAACCCAGCACAACATAACATCTAAGAGCCAACAGTACGGTAATTCAAAATGCCTACTTTGGCATATAAAGCCTAGCCAAGCCCAGTGAAAGCAGAGAATGCCTGGCCCATTCCTTCTGGATTGCTCCTACAGTCCTCGGAGTATGAGGCACATGGTGGAGTTATCTTCAGGTTCATTTTCCATCCAACTACACCGCTCATCTGTACTTCACAGACTCTGGATGTACAAACTGTAAAGAAAATGAAACCATGTACCTTGAATCTTGAATCAAGGAGAAGGCAGGCAGGGAGTGCGGAACAAAAGATAATGAAGGAAATAATTAAAGGGCAATGCAAAAAGAAAAGGGGCCAAGGGGAAAGTACATTTTCAATGGGTTTCTAAGAAAGAAAGAAAGAAAATGAGCATGCAAAGATCTCACAATGCTTCAGAAAATCCTCACCCAACATGATCCCCCTACACCTGTTTTCAGAGCTGAAAAAGATTTCACCTAGCGTGTAATGAACTAAACAATCTGGCAACTCTAAACGAAATGTTACAGTACATAAAAAAAAATCCTTCTGTTTCCTGAGATAGCAGCCTTCATAAAGGGAGTGAACAGTTCAAGTTCCCCACAATCTCAATGAAAGTTAATAGAGTGTCTTAAACAGATGGACAGCTTGGCTTCTGTCTTCACTATAAGCATGAGCAACAGAGACAATCTCCTCTGAAATCCACAAAATGTTCTTACAATAGAATAAGATGCCTTCCAATGAACCCAGCTTAGGTTGACTTTTCTGACAAGCCATTTTGAATGCCCAACTATTCTGAGAACCTACAAAGTGTGCTTCCTCATATCTACAAACGTTGTCGTCTTCTC